>NW_010543665.1:10943-24273 GCF_000687285.1 Phaethon lepturus
GGCCCGACCCGGCCGCTGGCCCTCCTGCAGAAGGGCCGGCGGGAACAGCAGGCACTCACCCCAGCTCTCCGACGGCGCTTACTCCTCCCTTCAGCTCGTCCCACTTCATTTCGGACTGACGCTCACGCTGGGGCCCGGATTGCGCGATGGTGTTCAACAGAGTTCCCACGACCATGGAGGTGGGACTGGGCGCAGAGGACGCTCTCTGGTTTGTGTGTGCAGTTAAGGACCCTTCGGGGAGAGAAGTCTGCCCGTCTACATCAGTGCCGCTCTGCAGAAATCAAAGAGGAACTGCTATTTTAATTCTAGACATGCTTTCCGTACCCTATGTTAACACTTTTTTCTCTGGCAAAAAGAGATTCAGTGCCCTAATTGTGATCACTCGGTCATCGTTCTTCCCTGGCACGGCTCCAGAAACGTATGTGCAATTTTTAACCCTATGTACACAGTCATTACTATTTTTGGATTTTAAACCCTTTTAGATGAGAAATACATTCTCCGTCCACCTTTAAAAAGGGAGTTAGGAACTTGTTTATGCTACCTGACTGGGTTGGTATCTGGAGGGAATGAGCGTTACATCTCTCGAAACGATGTCTGCTTTTGATATTGTTGCTAAATCTGGATCTTTTCCTTGTTAAATTTGGCTGCCTTGATGGAGTAATCCACTCTTCCACAGACCAGATGACTAGAAAAGCTGGTTACATTTTTCAAGCAGTACTCTTTTGGGATGATCAGGTTACAGCAAATGCATCAGCAATTACACAAATAAAATGTATTTTAACTTCAAGGGCTTGAGATTTTTTAAGGTAGCAATTCTAAGAAATTGCAGAAAATGTGAAAACTATAAAATACAGAGGCCCACTATGAGGATTAGGAGGCCGGAGTGGATGACTTACATGGAGAGGCTGAAGCAACTGAGTTTGAGAAGAGAAGGCTAAAAGTGGGGATTTAATTGCTGTCTGAACTAGGATGGGGCAGTTATAGAAAAGATGAGGTACATTCTTCTTAGAGGTCAGCAGCCAAGGAGGCAACAGAGACAAACTGCAAGAAGGAAATTCCAGTTAGGAAAAAAATTCCTTCAGGGCAGCCAAACACCAGAACAAGTTGTCCAAAGAGCTTGCAGAAATGTCATCCCTGCAGATACTCAAAACTCAACTGGACAAGACCCTGAGCAACTTGATCTAATAGTGAAGTTAGTGCTGTTTAAACAGGGGATTAGACCGGATGACTTCCAGAAGCTCTTTCTACGCTGAATTGTGCTTCGATTCTATGAAAAATATTGTAACTAGTTGCCAAATCAGACACAAGGTGACAGGTAGACCACAACTGAACAAGGAAAATTTTCATTATTTCAAGAAGTAGTTCTTCCAATCTAGGAGTGTAGCCTACAAACTTCATATTGATGATGAAGTTATTTTGTCTTCACTGGTTGTATCTGGGTTGCTGTTTGTGACAGCCTATGCCTGAGGCTCCCGAGGTCCAGCAGCTTCCCAGTGAAGCCAAAGTCTTTGCTAAATTCTCATTACCAAACGTGAGAATAATTTCTCAGCTCCATATCACACTGGTTACAGAAGATGTTCCTGAGGGAGGTGTTTTTGTTTGTCTTTCATTCTGGAATGAATAGATCTCTGTTTAACCAATCGCAGAAGCTGCAAGGCTGGAAATTCACTGGGCTGTTTCTGCTCAGACTTCCATTGAAATGTCTGGTGAGGTGGACATTTTTCTTGCATGTGCCCAGAAATGGCGACTGCCTCCACAAAAGAAATGTGGAGAATAATAGACACATTCTTCTTGATTAGCAGAGTAAAGGGTACCCGTAACACACCCTGCAGCCATGATAAAAGAGATATAATTGTGGATGAAATAATAGAACTCAAATCTTTATCAACATGGAGAATTAAATACTGTATGATCATTTCTCTCTCTCTGGGGCATGCTTCAGAAGTGGGGTTAGACCAAATATGCAGAATAATTCAGGTTTGAACTGACAAGTAATCACAAATTTAAGAGTTCAATATGTGAAGTATTTTCAAACATACTCCAAAAAAGACAGGTTTGGGAAGGGTAGGGGTTTCGGGGGGAAAATACGTATCTGTAGCCAAATATGAGTTAAGCATTTTGTCTAACTCCACAGTTACAGTCAACTCAGAGAAACAGGCATGTCTGGATGTCAATTCACTTTATTCAAAAATATGTGGTGCTTAAAGCTGGTCAAATAAATGCCAGCCAAAGGTTTTTGTTCTAGAATGTTGAAAATTAAATATTACTTTGGAAATAAGGAAACTATTTTGACTTTTTTTTTAAAAAAGGCAATTATTTCTTTAGACAAAAAATGTTTTGATAGTAAGTACAAAATTAAACAGTTAGCTCTATTTCCGGGGAAAAAAGAAGAACCGCAAAGAATTATTTTGCAGTTATTTTGTTTTTCTCTACAAAATAGAAGAAGTCTGCCTCACTGATTTCCATTCTACAGCTCCAGTACCACACATACTGTGGTAAGGTTGAGTCAGTATTTGCAAAGCAAACCCAAAAAAACCCTCTTAAGTGGCAAATATGGTTGTTAATAAGCTGAAAAATGTGATTTGTTACTTAGCAGTATTATTAATCTGTTGCTTTATTTAGCATTTCCTCCAAATGCCTGTGGTTACAAATGTTTCATACGTTTTAGGAAAGTGATTATCCTCTTGAAACAGAATATGCTACAGTTCGGTATTTTTATTCACTGATTTATGATTCTATTTTAAATTTAAGTGTCATCCAGTCAGGGAAAAACAATACTTGAAAGTACAAACACACAACATGGATAAATGTGCTGAAATGCACTGTTTCAAGCTGTTTCGAAGAGCCAAAGGACTGAAAATTATTTGTCCAAGGTAGTCCACAAAGAAAGTACATAAAAAGCAAAACTAAAAACACTAAAAAACTCAATTCAGATTTTTTCTCTCTCCTAAAATAATGGTAAATCCATAAAAAACAGTTCAGCCAGCTCTAGACTCAACTGGGGTCTGATCCAGTCATTATTTTGGTACTTGAAATCAAAAGGGATTTGATGGGAATGTATGATAGATTATTTTCTGCACATTTTTAATTGGGTGACTTCTTCCCTTAAAGGGTTCCTAATTTTTCACACATGTCTCCAAAAATCCTCTGCCAATATTAAATTCTGCTCAGATGGATTTTTTGTTAGAGAAAAATTTGGCAGTTAGTTACAACTCTTTGGCCATAATCCAGTAAATCCAGATGGGAGGAGCCAGTAGAAGGGAATGTTTTATGTAGATAGTATGTTACCTCTTTGTGCATCCAGACTTACACACACACTTACACACTTGGAATAAAGTAAGTCTTGAACTTTCTTTGGTTCCTTTTTGACTTAAAAAACAAAGTTTTAGTAGCACAGAACCTTCTTCCTAATCTTTACAGTTCTCCCTGGTCTTCAGTCTACCAGAAGTTACCTGGCTGTATTAGCTGTTGCCTACACACCTCTCTCCCTCCATCCACCTTACTGTACACAACCTGACCAAGGCATTTTTAGAAATGAAAAGTGATTTGGTCAGATGACTTTAATTATCCATAGTCTTCTTAGGCAGGATCAATCTTATTAAGCAGGTGAATGCCTTAGGATATTATATCCTCTTTAGATATTCCCTCTTCTAATCTTCTGAAAAGGGATTTGAGAAAGCATTTGTTAAATTTACTTGAAAAATAAGAGTCTCAGACTTTTGGTGAATAAATTAGAGACACTCAGTTCAGAAAGAGAACTGATTTCAGTTTGTAGGTGAACAAATTCACAGGTTTGTAGGTGAATATTTAAGTATGCCAATAATGTGCAGCTGAAATAGTACAACTGAGCAAAGCAAGGCATCTTTAAATATTTTTGCATTCAAATACCACGATTTTGAGTGATTATTTTTGCCACAGATTTAAACAAAGTCCATCTTCTCATTCCAGTCTGCTGAAAAAAGTGACTAGAAGGATGGCTTGTACCACACCACTGATGTCTCCTTCATACAACAGTGTCAGAGGGCAGACATAAGTTTATCGCTAGAAAGCTCCCATATGTGAAAGTAAAACTAGTTCTGTTGCAGGGACAACTGCATGCATGCTTGAGTTATTGAGGACATGTTCATTACAAAAATCTGCATAAGTTATTTCTTCTCCCAAGCTTTGGGGTTTTTTCTCACTTTCTTGTTTCTCCTGCAAGTTTGGGTTTATTGGGGTAATTACAGAGATTAACCACCATTCCCCATTCTACAGGCTCCACAGACAGGGCTATGGCAGAACTGGAACTTCTGTTTCACAGGAAATTCTGACATCTTGAAACATAACCAGGTTTGGAGGGGGAAAAAAAAATGGAGAATTTGTAAAGTTCTGTAAACAAGATATTCCAAAAAACTAATGTCAATAGAAATATATAATTTTGTTAAAATTTTAAAAATCCATTTAGTTTTTTGCTTGTTTGTTTTTTTAAAGAATAAGAGCACTTCTGAAAGAGGAGTAATAAATCAGAAATACACCATTCCAAAACCTTTGCAATGAGCCTTAACCAAATTTCCTTTTACTAAGTATGAATATTTCCTATATGAAATATCCACCTTGACATATTCCCACTGATGAATCAGCATTTTCAAAATGGAAAACACTAATTTAGAAAATGTTTGCCCAACACTAGAAATAGATTGGGGAGCTGCTTCAGAGTATTACTTGGATACTATTTTCCACTAAATTTTACTAAAAAAACCCATAAATGTTATATAAGTGTTCTCCATATCCTACTTAGCATTCTTTGTACATAATCGAGCAGCGCAGTCCCCTGAGGGTCACCTGTCTCTGTGGGACTGGAAAGAAGTCTGCCCTGGAATCACCTCCTGGGCTCCAAACAGAACATCTTCACCTGAGGTGCCGTTAGCAGCATGCTGCTCCCTCCCCACTTTGTGCTTTTTGTGCCACCTTGGCAGCATAAAAAGGCCAAAAAATAATGGAAAATAGAACTTCAAGTCACCAACTTTCACAAGTGCTCATTTTCACGCAAGTTGAAATGTTAACAAAGGAGCAGGAAATAAGACAACAGTGGATGTCTGAAGAACAAACACATCATTGTCCCCATCAATGAGATGTTTATCTACACACTTTCTCTCATCTTTGGCATTGTTTCCACTGGGAAAAAAAGAACTTGTTAACCCTGCAGAAGTACTCTCATGGTAGTTCACTCTCTCTTAGGTTACCTGAACTTTCCCCCTTCATGTTTCTGTATTTGATGATCTGCACACATGCAGCACCATGGACCCCATCTGTTCATAGATGCCAGCACTGTTGAGGAGAAGTAGTATTTTTCAGTGTTTTCCTCAGTGCTTCTAGCATAAAATACAACATTTTACGGCTCTTTCATGGCTCGGTTGTGAAGTAATGAGATATAACTATACTCACAGCGGATTGGGGAAGGTTATTTGCTTTAGTGGAATGATTAAGAAGGATACAGGGAGTTGGACCTGGGTGTAAAGATAGCTGATAATTATGCTTAGTAGAAAACCAGAGAAGCACAGGAAGGAGATCCAACCCTAATGTAAGAGGAAGCAGTTTCCAATAAAGTGAGCTAAGCCTGCTCAAGCCAGGCCAAATCTGCACACCTACAGGCAATCCCACCCAAATGTGTTCATTATACAGACCTGTACAGCACATTAATGTTCCATGACTTCTGACGTCTTTGTTGCAGGTACTGGCTATTTTTATTGCTTTTGGACAAGCTTCAAGATCATGGATTTACAGATTATTTGAACACACTGAGATATTTTAATTGGCTAGAATCTAAACAATTTGCATTTAATGAAAGATAGCTTTAGAGCCTGATTTTCCACTGACTTGTATCTTACGTAGCCATTAGTGCACAGTAGGAGAAAGGTCTCAGAGAGCAGTTTGGCAGCTCACCGCTCATGACCTTCCCATGACATTAAGCCCACTGAGCTTTTAAAAACCTTCTGCTCTGTGACTGGTTCTGCTCAGGCTCTTCCCTACTGTGACAGCAACGTGGTGGGGTTCAGACTTCATGCAACTGGTCTCCAGGGAATTTCCCAAGCATAGGCGCTCCCTTGCTCCTCTCCAAATTCAGTACCCAGACCTTGCAGTATATGAATGAAGCGATATTTGTTGCCAGATCATGCTGTATTCCAGCTTTTTCCCCCCAGCTATTACAGAATCACAGAATCACAGAATCATTGAGGTTGGAAAAGACCTTTAAGATCATCAAGTCCAACTATCAACCCAACACCACCATGTCCACTATATTATAGCATTTGGTAGGACCTCAAATAGCTGAAGAAATGGAGAAGCAAAACCAGAGCTTAAAGTACCAATATCTTTTTCCACAAATCTGTGTCAATCGTCAATCACAGCTTGTGAGCTAGTAGCTCACTCCTCATGATAAATCTGGCAAATCATTTCAGCATATGCTTAACTTAAAATTTTCAACTCTAATTATTTTATTCTAAGTATTACTACTGGATTCTTTGAGAGTTCTCAAGTACTTCACCAGTATGTTCAACTGAGGCCCAAATAAATAAATAAATAAATAAAATAAAATACAAGGCAGAAAAGAATTCATCCTAGATTTGATGTTGGCTTTCACTGTTGGTTTGGAAAATGTGTTTTATCACTAAATAACTTCTGATCTTTGCAAAATGATCATTGTTATGGAAATTACTCCTTGACACAGTGTGAGAGCTGGGATTATTACGTTTTCATGTTTTGCTATTACTTACTGCCAGACAGAATCACAAAATCACAGAATCACTAGGTTGGAAAGGACTTTCAAGATCATCAAGTCCAACCATTAATCCAGCGCTACCATGTTCCCTAAACCATGTCTTGAAGTGCCACATCCACATGTTTTTTGAACACTTCCAGAGATGGCGACTCCACCACCTCCCTGGGCAGCCTGTTCCAATGCTTGACCACCTTGGCAAATGAGACTGCAAATGTTTTCATTCTTGTAGACAGAAGTCACTCTAAGCTCCAGTTTTGCCTTCTACAGTCTTATGTCCTTTGATGTGGATTGCCCATAAGAAGTGTCTCCACTTCATTGTTTTCTGTTGTTTTTTTTTCCTAGCCCCCTCATATCTGTTGCTAACTCATTAGTGTAAGAGGGAAAATAAAAAATGAATAGGCTATTCAACTGCAGGATCCTAGTGAAAGATTGCAAGAAACTCGGGCTCTTCCAGGGAGTGCTAACATGATTCATACTGTATGCTTGTAGGACACTGGCAGTTATAAGACTTGGGAGGGATTATTTTATAAAGGTTGTTTTTTTCACATATCTTGAAGTATTTGCAATTGTGGGTCTTCATGGGAAGTCTGTGTTTAAGCACAAGAGTGCTCCAGAGAAATTATTATTGCTAGTGGGTCATTCAGGACCACCCACTTCCATCTCCGAGCTTCAAATGCAATGACTCTAGCTCCAGCTCGTAAGACACAGCTTCATGCAGAGAATATTACTGTATCTTTGAGCCGTTAACATTATAGATGACAGTCTTCATTGTGCCACAGTCACATCACAGGTGAGTGACTGTATCACTGTTTGCACAGAAGATGTGTACCTTTCCGAAGTCACAGGGAGGCACCCGAGTGCAGCCCAGTGTTGTCAACGGAAGGCAGTACTTCTGGGATATCAACATCAAATTCCTTTTAGACACTACAGACTGTGCATATTTGACACCAATAACTCTCAAAATTCTTACGAACAGCAAACTGGCACTGCTAATGGTGATGTTTCCTGTCATTATGGAATTACTATTTTTGTTCCTCTTGCATGTTAACCGTTTCACATTTTAATATCTGCTGTGAGACTGTTACGTGGTACTGGAAGCCAAAGCTGAGGAATGGAGTTCAAAATCCCACATGTTATTATAGAAGCACTATTTATTTTAAGAACCAGGAGCTCCACGTGAGGACTTTTACACCAAATAACATGAAGAAAACTCTGTGGCAGACAGGCCCACTGCCTTTGCTGAAATCCATATGGCAGTGCCAGCTACTTCCTGAAGGATATTTACCGAAGCTTTCGACTTTTTCTTGATGTTCTTCACATGCCGTCAGTAGCTGAAAGCTTCATTCAGGTGACCCTGTGCTCCAACATTCCACCGAGTTCAGCGGTTTGGATGCAACCTCAGCTGACCAACTGCAACACAGTCGTGCTGAATTTTATGCACTGATCCCAAACAAAAATAATTTTTTTCCAGGTAACGGTGTCTCATAATTGAGAGACATGCAAACAAATAAATAAAAAGTCTGTTGATTTGCACCTAAGAAATATCCAGTAGAAATCTATGAGCATGTGCAGAACAGAAAAGAACTTTAAGCCCAGCATGTCAAAGTATCAGATGTACAGTGCATAAATTATATAGTTAATCTGACTTTGCACAGTAAGTGGGTTTACTATGGGTTGTGCCGTTCGTCTGGGCAACATATGCTCAGAAGGTCTAACTCTGTGGAAGCACTGCATATTTTGTGGAGCTGATCTGCAATGCACAGTGAATGTGTCTAGGATTTCCAGATATCCAGCAGCCTGGGCAGAGCTGCTATTCTGGTAAGGCTGTTCCAGACAATTGTCAGCATTCTCAAATTCTGCCCCAACAAAATTACCATGAACAAAAAAAGGACATGTCTGGTGAAAGCCGGATGTATGGTAGGTAAGAAAAAAAAAAATTCCATTCCTATATATTAAACTTTTATTAGTGACCTTACACCAGTGCCTCAGACTGCTAAGACACCTCCTCAAGACCTGAGACATATATAGATGAAAGTATGAAAGCATGCAGAAATAACACAATAACCTAAAGTGTTAAATAAAAGTCAAATAAATAAGTTAAATAAAGTTAAATAAAAAGCCAAATATAAAACCCCCAAAATTTAAATAACATTGAACTCCAGTTCTACATATAGTTTCTAAGCAGAACTACATGATACCATTGTCAGATCAGGGACAATAGGCTAAACCACGTCAATGTGCGTGATTTCTATGCACTTAGCCTGAAGAAGTGTATGTTCACTGGATATCCGAGAGCTGAACTTGTTCTGCATACAGCTGTGACCATTCCTTTTTCAAATTCTTTCTCCTTCAGAACTGGAGTTACTCACTCCAGTTGTGAGTAGGAAGTTCCCGAGAAGTTCGGTGAACATGGTAAAGCAGGTCACTTGAGAACTACGTGTTCTGGGCGAATAACACCATTGATTCACCTGGGATTCCTTTTCCCTCAGACACTGTCTAGTGTTACTGTGCTCAGTATTGATTGCCAGGACACTTGACATTTGGTTGCTGTTGTTTGATGAAAGCAGCTAATTGGAATGCTTCCTCTGAGGAAATCCATTTACACAGATGGACTCCTTTTCAGCTGTGCATATGTAGGTGATATGTTCTGAAACTTACATTAGGAAAACTCACAATATGCTGTTTAGGTGTAGCATAAATGTAACTAACTGTTCTTGCTTTGCTAAACCTTCACTCGTAACTCGCAATTTAATTCCGTCACCTGAAATAAAATACTTGAGACAACTGTAAACTAAATGTCAGCCCTCTTTGTTGCCAGAGAAGATTCCTTTTCCATTCAGCAGAATTAATCAACTTATCCTACTTGAAAAATATTTTTTTCTGGAAAACTCCCAGAGAGTCGTGTTTTTAAAGCAGTCTTACAGAAATTCAGTGGGTAATAATACGGAGTGATTCAGATGGAAAGGATTGAATGGTGGAATATAAATTCTGATATAAAACTGCAAATGTTTTAAATACAAAGATTTTCAATCCCAATATTCATCCATGTTCTACCAATGATATGAACAAGCAGAATCAGAGACCTGCAGTAAAGTACAGAAAGTGTATTTCTATACTGTGCATGAAATTAAAAACAAATCATATGCTACAGCATAGTTTCTTCAAACATCTTCTTCCAAAGCCAATGGCTTCATGGTAATATAATTTAGGTGATGAGCATGCCTGGATAAATGCCATGTGGGCCACAAACTATCTACTCCACCAAAAGAAACTGCTGTCCCAACTCATCCCAGCTTCCTTTGCAACCCCCATTTTCATTTTTTCCAGTGCAGTAATTGCAATAGCGTTGACATGAGTCAGGACTTACTCCAAATTCTCCATAGCTCCTTTTAGAAAATACATAGGGGTATACCCTGAAAGTATCTCCTCACAAGCAGGAGATTTTTTGGGGATTATGTTGCCATCCCCTCTCCCCACCTGCCCTTTCTCTTCCCTTTATTTTTTGTTGCTTATGAGATGGATAGTTATTATCAGTTTATTATTACTGTTTTTCCACAGACTTTCTCAAATGTCAAGTGAATCTGATCTGAAGTTCAGGCCCATAATTACACTGGACCGACTCCAGGAACTCGTAAATAAATCGGTGGTGGCTGCAATGGCTGCCAGAGCTCTGTCATTCTGCTCTTCTGAGGGTGGACAGAGGCTTTGGCTCTTTTCTAAAATTCTACTCTTGCCCCAGACTTTTTCACACCTTCTTTTAAAAGACCCTAGGCTTCCTCACTCTAATTTGGCATAGTCTTGCACAGGAAGAAAAAAGCTACTAGCCTGCCACATTGTTGAATACATTCATTTTGAAAAGCAGCTGAAATGTAGATCGTTACTTTTCTTCTGATGCCTCTGTATGTGGAAACCTCACAGGAACAGATGTATTTCTGTCTCTCTGCTCTGGCCTCTTTGTTCATCAGTAGTTTACAGTGGGCTCTACAGTGAGGCATGTCTTTGTCACAGTATAGTGACTGTGCTGAGCTACAGAGGTCAATTCCAAAGCTTGGCAAGAAAGTCCCATAAGTGCAGAGATGTCTGGATTCAAGATCATGGATTTAAAAGGAGCAGGCACTACATTCATTCACAGACCTGGCTTACTGAAGTCTGAGGAGCTTACTAGTAAATCTAAATGTTACTTTCAAGCCTGTTTCAAATCATATCAAGGCATATACAACACAGCATCTGGTTACAGAACAGAATCTCCACCCAGTGCAGGCTTGAACTTAAAACCATGCTACAGATGTTTATTTTCTGATACCTTCAACACTTTTTTTCCTGAAAAACTTCAAATAAACTACTCAAGCACATCATGAGTGCTGATTCAGGATATGTAACCATTCAGAAACTGGTTCCTTTCCTCCAGCCTCATCTGCAGTTAGAACGAGTCCCCACATCAGCCATCGAATGGTGCAGATGGCAGCACAGATCACAACTTACACAACTTTATCTACAGCGGGTTTGTACCAGAAGCTAAAATAATTCCTGAAATCAGAGCTAATCCTGAGTGCAGACAAGACCTCAGACTGCCAACTAGTTCAAAATGTTTTTAAGATGTGACTACTTGTATGCTGCCTAGGAGACAGAGATGACCAACTCTTTTCACATGGGTTGCTCTAAGGCAAGCGAGCAGTAACACTATTTCATCGGTGCTAACCTGGTTCATATTCATACCAGTCACATAAAGGTGAAACTTGCTGGACTCCTTTACAATAAGTTGAATCATTGTGTCTTCGGCAGAGTACTTTTCGAAACAAAGCAAGATACTTCAATGGAGTGAAAAACACTGAATTCTTTGCAAAAGAATGTCATTTCTTTCCTATATCCCCCCCAGGGAGCCCCATTGTTTAAATAAGCATTTGCTTGTGCCCCAAAGTACAGATGTGTTTGACTCCCATCATAAATCAAACATGCTTGTGTCTAACACATTAGAACAGTGAGAAAATAATCTTTTTAACTGACATGGATTAAGATGGTTGGTCTGACCCAAATTATACTTTTTTAGTAATCTTAATTCTTTGCTGGTTCTTCTGGGAACAAAAGATTCAACAACATCATTGTGCCTCACTTTCCTCCCTTGGAATTCAAATCAATCTTTAACTCCTTTTAAAATGTAAATTTGAAATAACCATGTATCTGGATCATGGATTAAATTTGCAGGAGAAAAATCTCTGGCAGAAGATGGCAGGGACTGTGCCTAAAGCTAAATCCAGACAGACAAATCAGTTCTGAACTAGGGTGAAAACAGAGTTCTTGTTAAATGGGTTGCAGGTTTTCAGTTACAAAAGTTCCATCAAGAAACCATTCTGATATCTGAAAACAAATAAGGACAGCATCATGTCAATCTCTACAAAAGCAAATTTAACATTTCAATTACTTTTTTCTGCCCTCTACTCAGACAATTCTCTCATGCTCATGTGTTACAGGGCATTTTTTGCAGGATCAGAATTTCATCTTTAAACCTTGACAATTCTAGTGAGAAGGTGCTGCCTCTTTTTTTTCCTTAAGGGAATGGAAGGCCTTTGACAGTTTCAATTAGGGGTGTTGGACAACAGGACAAATTGTATTGAAAGGCAGCAGGATAAACTGTATTTTCAGGGTCACTTTTTAAATCCAAGATTTATAACCTTGCTATGGTTTATGTTTGACCTCCTTTCCATCCTAGCTTTGCTCCTTTCTCTCCCTCAAACAGACTGGAAGGTCATGTCTATACTTTCTATTTGATGTGGGTTTCATGTATCTGCACAAAGTAATTCATAACCACTAGGCAAAAGGCATGTGCCCACACCACATCATTATGCTGCAATTAAGAAACTTCTGCCTGCCACAAAGCTATAAAGCCCAGCAATGTTTCAAGCTAAGCCCTCAATATTCAGTTCCGAACTCATCTAGAGCACAAAGCTGCTGTAGTGCTGCAAAGATATTTTGTAGTGAGCCTTGTGAAATACTTGTTGGGTGCTACTTTGAAAGTTTTTAGGGTTGCCTCATCTTACCATGTTTCCACACCTTAAGATTTTCTCCTGTTTCTCTGCACAGACCTCATGCAGATATGGAGGAGAAGATAGCTCTGCTCTTACATATACAACTAAATGGAACAGAAGCATCTGTGCTGTTCAGTTCCATGTGTTCTTTACCTAAGTTCTCCAACTTAACATGTTTTTCAAATGATTCTCTCTTTGGTAATTCTCTATGTGGTACCTGCTCTGGTCATGTTTCAGGCTGCTTTGTAAGATCTGATTACAAGTGAAGTAGGGCTTGAATTCTCCACACAATTCACTTAGAAAAATATTTGACTAAAGTAAAAGTTTAAAGTGAGAGGAATATAAAAAGAAAGGGTGATTCTACCTTCTGGGCTATTTAATACCAGAAAATTTGAATGCTCTGTTTCCCTTTTTACTGTGTGGGCAAATACCTTTGCTGCACCACTGAGGTGAGGTCTACAACATTATAATTGTATTTCCTCCACCTTCCTAATGATGCCCAGATTTTAAACAAGCGCATCGGGGGGGGGGGGGGGGGGGGGTGTTCTCT
>NW_010543665.1:24304-25064 GCF_000687285.1 Phaethon lepturus
AGTTTCTCCCTTTAAACAAAAAGTGGTGATGACTTTCTGCTTCCCCCAGCTTCTACCCCATATGGTCCCAGTAACAGTGAGAAAGAAGGACATTCAATGAATTGTTCTTCTAGACAGCCTTCTCCCCAGGGGCTTCCCAGGATCTGCTCCAGCCCAGCAGGAGCAAACTCTGTAGTGTAGTCAAGATAGCCTGGAAAGGTTGTATGAGTTAATGAAGAGAACAAAGTCCTGCGTCTCTGAATGCACACTGCCGAGAGATGCTGTCCAGGTGTGTTGCTAATGCAGGAGCCATCCATATACTTACACCAATGTATGAGTAGTGCTGTTGAGGCCTGCCTAGCTCCTTTGTTACACTGGAGCTCTCTCTTGTTGGGCCTGGTCCCATATAAATAAGTAAATATTCTCATGGCCAGGCATGATGAAAGGGACCCAAAACCCTCCCACACTTCAACACGTTGGCCGGAGGGGCTGGCATGGTTCGATGAGGTGCAAGGCCCAGGTTCAGGTCCCGGGTACCCTCACACCTCACGCTGCCTCCCGCTCCCTGGCTGGCAGGGCTGGGAGCCCAACGCCGGTCGGTCTGCCACTGACTTGATGCCCAAGGCCTGGATGTGCTGGGTTGCTGCGTCCTGGTACCTGCTACGCCACGCTGTTCACCAGCGGTATCCCTCACTCCCCGCGGGGCCAGCTCGGGGACAAGCACCCCGAGGCCCACGTGGATGGC
Source organism: Phaethon lepturus (assembly GCF_000687285.1). NCBI lineage: Eukaryota > Metazoa > Chordata > Aves > Phaethontiformes > Phaethontidae > Phaethon > Phaethon lepturus. Next base: position 25,029 of record NW_010543665.1, read on the forward strand.
GTATGCGACAGGGCTCAACACTTCCCCCGGGCCTCC
>NW_010543666.1:0-3094 GCF_000687285.1 Phaethon lepturus
CGAAACCTCTGGCGGAGCTGCTCGTGGGACAGGTCATGCAAGGTGCTTCCCTGCCGCTGAACAAGCACCCGGCAGCGAAGGCTGGCGTGGCACGGTCGGGGTTGCCTTTCGAGAGGAGTGCTTTGGGGCTGAGAAAACTCCTCTGCTGCAGGAGAGGAAGGATGGAGGGCGGGGGGCGAGTTTGGACGGACAAACTTCGCTTCAGAAGCTGAGGAGCTACAACACTGAACCAAGCAGCACTCAAACCCGCCGGTAAGTTTTGAGAAGCCTGGACACACGTCCAGAAAACCAAGAAAACTCTTCTGAGCACCGAGACGTCTCACATTTCCGCCAGGTAGGGACGTCGGCAGCACCGGTGCTGCCAGCGTCAGCCCCGGGCGCTGCTTTGGAGATGGAGGTGTGAAGCACGAGTATGTAACGTTCAGGGGAATGGGGTCGGTTCATTTTACCCTCCGAAAGATTGGGAAGTTGATAGCTGTGAAACCTGCCAGGCCGGGCGAAGTGCCATACTGGGGGCTAGTATTTTGGGACTAAAGCTTACACACAGGCTCGCTGGCTTACTAAAACTTACACAAAGGGTTGTTGGAAGTGAACTGCTCAGCTGATTATTGTCAATGAACTTTGCAACCTCTTTATATAACAGATGATATATTGTAGCAAGCCGTAATACATGTTTGCTTCCAATTATGTCGTTTTTGAGTAAAAAAGAACTAATGGGCTTTCTTTTTCATGTGATTTTAAAAATTAGCACATTATCCAAAATGATCAGAGATGCGATAAGACCTGACAGATACCAGTGCGACTGATGTTTCAGCTCATGAAATCACTAAGGAAAGGAGAAAGCTGATACATCTCCTCTCTTAAATTTCAGCCAGAAATAACAGATAATTGAGGGAACCTTTCAAACTCATGCAAGCCTTCAGCTGCAGACGTGGGCTGCCAGACTGGCCCACGCGCTCCCGGGGAGGCACAGAGAGCAGCTCCGGGTGGAGAGGTCGTCTTTACGGAGACATCTTCTGCAGGAAAAACGTTTTCCAAGCGGGTGATAGATTTAAATCTTTCACTTACTAGAAATATCCCTGTCTCTGAAGCGTTTGGGTGGAGCTGGGGATGGTTTGGTTATCGCCGGACCCTGCCGGGGCGGCAGCGCGTGGGAGGAGAAAGAGAAGAGGGTCCTTCCCACGGCGCGCGGGAACGGGGCTGCTGGAACGGGGCAGCTGGGATCGCCTGCCGCCAAGCTGGACGGAGCAATGACAAACCAAGTTGTGGTCCAAACAAAGGTGGGATCCGAGCTCTGGAGGCAGCCGGCACCGTCTGTCCTTCCCACCTCGCTGCCAGCAGTGGCTCCTGCGCCGTGGGGAGGAACAGCCGGCACAAAACCTTCCTGAGCAAATAGCACAACATCTGAATTCTTACCGATGAAATTCAATTCTGAATTTCCTAAAGCAATCTCCCTGTTCCACCAGCCTCATCAGAGAAGAGTGTAATTTCATTTAATCCATTTCTTGAGTTCAGAGTCAACTGCGTTGCCATCATGCTAATGTCGCTGCTCTGCAATCTCTAGAGACGGAGTGACGAGTTTAGACCTGAAATCGAATTTGGCTCTAAGCTTCGAGAGGATCTATCAGCCAAATTACCCATGGTCTCTACCCAGAAGCTTTGTCATGCATTTTAGCTCTGCAAGGATGCATTAGGCCAGGCAGGTGAGGTTATATCGCTTTTTGTTTTGGGAGCAATGAAATGCTGAAACAATATATATGCAAAGCAATCCAAATACTTATAGTGAGGGCTGAGCGTTCATTTTCAGGACAATACGACTGCTGCCTTTTGGTATTCTCGGCTTTTTGAATTTGTATCTTCCCTCCTATGACTGCAAATAAGGTTTTCACTGGCAAGGCTGTTCACCAGCGGTTGTTGACATAAACGTCTACATAAATTATATAAACTATAACCTATATAAACTATAGAGGATTATGTCACATATACGTATCTTCTGATGGGCATTCATGGACAGAGGGCTGCAAATGACTCCTGGCACCACAACATTCACTCCAGCCCTTGTTCTCCTAATGAGATCTCAGCTCCACAACGTAAATTTGGTGGCCAGTGGCACAAGTCATTTTGCCCCTGAATAGCAAATTTTCTGGTAAATGAAGTTCGATGGGAATGATGAGAACTATAATGAGAAGGGAAGAGTTGAAGGGCTATTTCGGCCAAATGAAAGGTGAGATTTCAGAACAAGCTCTCTGTCTTGAGGTTCTCAGCTCACATTTCTATTATTGTTCCTCTTTGAAATTACGTTCTTCTTTTAAATACTGTCTTTAAATTGTAAAGGTAATCTGTAACGAGGTCAAATGATCCACGAGCTGAATTAAACCTTTAATTTCAGGTTAAATGGTTTAACCCCACCCGGGGCTGGAAATGTCGTGACCTTTGCCTTTCAAAAAACCCTACAAATATAAGCTGCTTTTTTGGGGTGGGCTGCAGCTGGCCATGAGCACTGGAGCAGTTTCCCGGGGAAGGAAGGATGCTCCGGCTTTTCCAGCGGGGTCTCCGTTCCCGTCCCGGCAGCAGGAGCCGCTGCTCTGCGGCTGCGAGGGGACACGGAGCCTCGAGGGTCTCCCTCCCCCTTTGCGGTCGATGCCTGGTGCTCAGCACAGCGACAGCTCCGTAACGTTATTAATATCAGGTGAAGCACGTGGGAAGTATCATTTCGCGCAATATAAGCAGGTGGATGGGGGGTTATGCCGCGTGGGAGACGTGTGCTCCGCAGGGGGAAACTGGGGATTTCCCCTCTGGGCCTGGCAAGCTGGGAAGCGTATTAATAGACATCATTACATTAGAATAATTGCTGTGGAATCAGCAAGCGCGTACATAATCTTTAATGCCTGGGAAATCTCACACAGTTTCAAAATAATTAAAAGTGGGATTAATCTAGATGCCAGACAACGCCTGCCTAATTACTAATGAATAAAGCTGTCTGAATGGCTGCAGCACCCTCAGCAGCATCAGCTGCTCCAGCACTTTGAAGTCAGTCCCCATTAATGTGTGACAGGGCTGCGACTGTCTGGAGGTCGGGGCCGGCTCCTGCCCG
>NW_010543667.1:0-958 GCF_000687285.1 Phaethon lepturus
GGGGTCCGCGTGCCCTCCAACAAGACCCCGTGGGACTGTTTTGGGTTTTTTTTCCTTAAAAAAAAAAAGATTTGATTCCGCGTGAAGGCAGAGACCCAGCTCGGCGCGAGCGAGGAGACTTCCCCTCCGTGCACGCGCGGCGAAGCGGGGTAAAAAATGGCTTCTATCTCTCTAAACCTCTTCCCCGGTGTACTTAACCCTTCCAACGCTTAAAGAGGGAGCCAACACAACGCCGACGGCACTTCGGAAGCATCCTCTGCTACGGCGTCAGACAGCCCACGTTAAACAAATCCAACCACAAACACGCTCCCCGACAGAAACGCCAGCAGAGACGGCTTCTCGCGGCTTCAGAGGCACGCCGGAGGCGTAGCTACGCTCAACGCCACCTCGGCCCTTCCCCGGGCTCCCAACGCTACGCCAGGCCAGCTCCTTCGCGCTCTAAAATTAATCCCCGGGCCAGAAACGGAACGTTAAGCCGCGCAACGGAAAGCGCAGAGCGCTACGGCGATGCCGTCGGGACAAAGCGTCTTGCTCCCCGCAGTAAGCGTCCCGCTGCCCTTCCGGCGGAAGGAGCCCGCCTTCCGCTCCGCCCAGAGCTGCTCGCGCTTTTATTTTTGCATTTCACTCGAGAAAGGTGCTCGGTCTAGCGTTTTTACCCGAAAGGGAGGATCTTCTTGCTTTGTCATAGGCAGAGCGTAAACGAGTAGCTTGCTAAATATTCATTGGACCATTTGGGCTTATAATACCCGCAAACAGGTTTCAATTTTCTCAGTTTTTCTCGTTATTGCGAATTATTCAAAAAGACACTGTGTCACTACCAAAAAAAAAAATCAATGGCTTTGATCATCTTTCCTTTGCAGCTGCTCGATGTTTACAATTTAAGCTGCATTACATTACAATCGGCTTCAAAGGTCTGGGTCTTATCTGGGCTTATTTGCTTGGAGAATTGAGGAACGGC
>NW_010543668.1:0-9826 GCF_000687285.1 Phaethon lepturus
ACTGAAGCACAGCTCCTCCTGGCACCCCGAAACCAGGTGTAAGCAGAGACTTGTCTTACTATGTTATGGAAGCTTTGTGTACAGTCTGGTCTGGACCAAATGATAACAATGATGATTTACAGCCCAATCCCTCCCATATCAAGATGAAGAATAAAAAAGAGAAATATTTGATCCAGCTAGAAGATCTCAGCCTTTACCTTCCTCATTGGTGAATGGCAGAAAGTGAGAAGCTGATTTGATAAAATTTGATTCACTTCTGGTGAGCTGTTAGTTCCCTGCTGGGAGCACCTCTTGATGATCAGGGCAAAATGAGACTTTTTACTCTGGAAGTAGTTTGAAAGTCTGACTGATATTTAATATCCACCAGCTAAACAAGACAGGACAGAAGTACACAAGCAGAGCTCCATCAAACAACAATTTTGTTGCATCAGATGCATCATGGAGTAAATTTATCTTTAGTAAAGTCCAATAACTGCAGCATTACATACTATGTCAACAGCTTTCTGTTGTGGATTGAAATTGGTTGTATTTTATTGCAATACCAGAAATTTTGTGACTGAAAACCAAGAAATTATATAGTTCATATCTTAAAAAGACATGAAAAACAAAAAGACATTAAAAACCCTATTAAAAACCTGCAAGATGGTCAACAGGGAAAATGCTGTATAAAGAACATAATATGATCCAACAGTACAGTGGTGAGGGTTTTTCTGGGAAAGGCAGAGGGCCTGATTCTTGAGGGAGACTGATGTCCCTGAACTGTAGAGAAGCCTTGTATATGCCCTTGTATAGAGCACTTGAAATAATAACCTTTATTTTTTTCCTCCTCTCGCACTATTTGATGGTCCATTCTCTGTTTCTAAATCAGCACCTGGTACCATACAACACTACATTTTCAGTCTTTTATGTCACAGCAGAGTTTTTTTACTGCACATCCCAATATCTAATTGCATCCCTTTGCAGAGATGACCTGAAGTGGCACCTTTGGATTTGTTGATGCATAAGATCTCTGATAGTCTAAAGAACATAAAAATATGACAATAATTTAGTTGAGAGATGGAGTATCCCCATGGGAAGGCTTAGCAAGCAGCTTGATCTGGAGAAAAGTTTATTTGGATCCCATGTGTAGTACAAGGGAAAAGGAGATTTGGAGTGCTTTAGAATGTGTTGTCATGTGATGTTTTTGTGTTGTTTTAGACATTTATACCTTTATGAATGTTTTTCACATACAGAGAAGTCAGCTGAAGAGATTCATGGTTCCTTCCCTACAGTTGATTTATAGTGGCAAGCTTTTATTTTCATTTTTCTTTAGCTAAGTAGTAAAAAGTAGAGGCAAAGTATAATGAATTTGGCTAAGGGACTGATAATCATCCAACAGAGTGTTGCCCACTCTGAAGTGCCCAAGCTGAAGGCTTCTGGGTTGGGAATGACAACACCAGAAATTGAATCATGGAACATGTTTCATTTTGAATCTCTGCAAAAACATAGTGCTCATGTTCTCCAGAGGTATCTTGGGCTGCATCCAAAGATGCGTGGCCAGCAAGTCAAGGGAGGTGATTCTCCTGCTCTACTCCACTCTCATGAGTTCCCACCTGGAGTACTGCATTCAGCTCTGGGACCCCCAACATAAGGACATGGACTTGTTGGAGTGGGTCCAGAGGAGGGCCATGAAGATGGTCAAAGGGCTGGAGCACCTCTCCTATAAAGAAAGGCTGAGAGAGTTGGGGTTGTTCAGCCTGGAGAAAAGAAGGCTCTGGGGACAACTTATTGCAACCTTTCAGTACTTAAAGGGGACCTGCAAGAAAGCTGGGGAAGGACATTTTAGCAGGGCCTGTTGTGATAGGACAAGGGGTAATGGCTTAAAACTGAAAGAGGGTAGATTTAAATAAGGTGTAAGGAAGAAATTATTTACTGTGAGGGTGGTGAGGCACTGGGACAAGTTGCCCAGAGAAGCTGTGGATGATCCATCCCTGGAAGTGTTCAAGGCCAGGCTGGATGAGGCATTGAGCAACCTGATCTAGTGAAAGATGTTCCTGTCCATGCCATAGGATTTGGACTAAATATTCTTTAAAGGCCTCTTCCAACCCAAACCATTCTATGATTCTATGATTCTTTTCCCTATTGAGGTATAAATTTACCAGATACTGACACCTCAGGAACGCTGTATGTTAGACTCCAAAGTGACAAGTCTGAGTTACATTACATCAACACTCTTATGTCAAATCAAAATCTATTCTCTTTGAGTTTAAAACTGCTACACTTTGTCCATCACTTACAGGCCTTGGTAAAAAGTCTCTCCCCATCTTTCTTATGTAAGTATAGAAAAGCTGCAATAAACTATCTGGAGCCTCCTCTTCTCCAGGCTGAAAAACCCCAACTCTCTCAACCATTCTTCTTAGAAGAGTTGTTCCATCCCTTTGATCATTTTTGTAGCCCCCCTCTGGACGCACTCTAACAGGTCCATGTCTTGTACTGGGGACCCCAAAGCTGGACGCAGTACTCCAGGGTGGGCTCTCACGGGAGCAGAGTGTTAGAATGACCTTCCTCATAGATGAGAAAAATAAGATGAGAAAAAATAAGAATGATGAGTAAAATCCATTTAGTCTGCCTAAAATTTTATTCAAACAAAGAAATAGCTTAATAAACCATCATTTTTCCTGGTGAAGGACATCACAACGGACGGGAAATCTATACTTAACCATACCTGTCTATGTCACCATATAGATACTTTCATCCTTTGGGCAAGTATTTTGTTTGAGAAAGTGCTGCATGTGCAGTGAAGGGACTGGAATTCAGCTTGTAGAGCCTAACCCTTAACTGAGTCAGGAGCAGCTGGAAATAGCTGCCCCAGCACATGACCATCAGTGAAGAGGACATGGAAATGAAAGCCAGTAGGGGACATTTCTGCTCCAGTTAGCCAGCCAGGCAAGAAGCAAAGCTGACCTCAGGATTTGCTATGTCTTTCTTAACGTCATGATAAATCCACAGGGTCACCACTGTAATTCCTTCTTCTTTACTCTTCTTCTCTGTTCTACTTTCAGTACTGGCTGGTTGAGTGAACACCAACATCTGAGCTCTGTTGCTGGAGGTAATTTTAATCCTCCTCATCGCCTCCTGGGTTTGTCAGCCTGTTCCTCATCATTGTTCCTCCAGGAACAGCAGCATGTTTCTGGTTGTTATTCTGTGCTTCACAAACAATGTGTCAAGTGTCACTCAAAGCCTGGAACTTGAACACTTAACTCTTCTCCAACTTCAACTCAGCTAAGTCTCTGTCCTGTGAAGCAGGAGGTTTGCTCACCCCCACAATGACCTGAAACACCAGGCACCAGCCATCAGCTCATCCAATCTTCTTAGTCTGAATGCAGTTTACTTCCAGGTCCAATACTTCCTTTGATCTGATTTTCTTTTAGACTCTATACAAAACTTACAGGTGGCTTTTGTCTGTGTGGACTGAATGTAAAGTCCTCAGCTAGGTGGATCGTAGCTCCCTGCAAAGAGTGTGAGGGATGATCTGGCCAGTCATTCCTCAGAGTTTATGTTTTACATCTCTTTCTAACAAATGATGGGCTGGGAGGCTCTGTTGTTTTTTACCACGTCTTCAGCATTGCTCTGATTTGAGATTCATCTCTGAATCACACGTTTGTGTGAAATGAAGCTGACAAACTACTCGTTATCTATACTGCCTTGTCCAAGGAAAGTGATCATTTAGGAATATAGAGAAATTTGAAAACACCACATCAAACAGACACAGTTTTTAGGGACATAGAGACTGTGCTCAGAACTGACTGGTCCATGGCCTGTAGAGTTACACTTCACTTTCCAAATCTTCATGGCTCACTGCAAGACAGCAGGGTAAACCTGAGGTGCTCTTCAGTGTCAGTCTTTCATTATTAATGTTGCAAAGCTACATAAAGTCGCTAATTAATGAAATCCATTCTTTCATTATTAATGTTGCAAAGCTTTAAAATCCTAAACATTTCCATTTATTTTTGCATGTCAACTGTCTACCTGATTTAGCTTGATTCCCTGCTAGATTCCCTGCAGAAAATCCTCCTCGTTCTGGGGGTGAGCAACCCTTTGAGTCAGTCGGAGAGAGGCAAGCGAGAGAGCTACCCACGTCTCCACACACAGTATGATTCAGATCTCTGTGGGAGTGTCTCTAACTGCTGTGTAGAAGGCTCTTGCCTCCGTCCTGATGACATAATACAAGGTTTTAACTTACCTACTGTGGATGTGCTATATTTGTTTCCAAACGAAGAGTGAACAGACTGCAGATACTATAAATATTCTATGTAGTTACTTAATAAACCCAAATGGCTGTAAATAAAAAGGACCTGTCTGAATTAGGTAGTAAATAATAATTGCTCAAAGTCTTTTTGCCCCAGCAGACCTCAATTACAACTGCACAACATGTCAGAAAACATTCAATTACCTTTCAGAGGGCTCTGTAATTCTGCTTATAATGAATACTTTCCAGAGGACTCTGTAATTCTGCTTATAATGCCTATGCCTCCCTATTATTCCTGTACAAAAATGATCCCTCTGATGAGTTTTTTGGTTTGGTTTCATTGCTGTTTTTGATCAAAGGAAACAAAAAACTCTAGAAAGGATGTTGCTGTCTGCCCATCAGCCCCTCTTACCCATCAGAATATTTGCTGTTCCTTGGGCTTAAGTCCTTGATTTCAAGGATGGGTATGGTGCTGACACTTTGGTGAGATCAGATCTGACGACAGATGAAATAACTAGCAATAAGGTTCAGTTCTAAATTAAGACATCAAATGAGAATTTCGATAAATTAGCCAAGTGTCTAAGCTCGCAACTCTGAAAGATTCACTCACAAAACCCACAGAGCACTGAAAGCAAATGGGCTGATGTCCTGGTTTCAGCATAGAGACTCAGTTGACCAATCTATGCAAAGGCATATATCCTGCATAAATACATCAACTGTACCAATAAATTGTTAATACTTATGCTGCATGGGATGAGGCTTCTAGTTTGTTTTGTGGCTGCATGGGGGATTTAAATGTTGTTTTTCCAAGTGCCTTTCATAAGCACTACATGCAACTTGAGAATGACTCTATTTCAGTGTGGTTAATCTGTTAACCACAGGTATGTTTTCTTCTGGTGAAACCCTTGTCTTTTTCTTTTCTCTACGTCACTATGGAGACTTCTTTCTGTATAATGTAGAGGAAATGTTATTCCAACATGAAAACCTTCATCATGAAGTCTGGAAATCATGCAGCAGTTTAGAATTTTGAAGTGTAGAAAATAACACATAAATATTTAAATGAAGTGTAAAAATAATAGACTGCTGCTGAAGTTCAAAGTTGAGGATGTGAGTTTCTTACAAAGGGCACTTGCATCTTCAAAGAAAGAATCCTGGGCTTTTGAAACTCGTAAGGTGAATCTTGCCAATCCAGTAAATATGAATGAAAAGGGCCATGATGAAGAATTACAGGGGCTCCATAACAAGCTATACAATAGTTACCTGGAATGAGAGCATGTGAAAAAGGTCTCTTAGGCTTATTTTACTCATTCTTTCAAAATAAACTAGCTAGTGTAACACTTTGGTGACCAGAGGTTCCTCAGTCAAACCTGAAGCATTTGTCTCTGCACAAAGAGATAGTTGTTAGATAGTTGTTAGATAGATGTCTCTGAAGAACCATAGGAAATGATTCAGCACTTATGGCTGTCATATCTTATATAGCAGAGAGGAAATATGAACGTTATGAACAATATCTTATCCTGCTTTCCTAAACATCACTTGGGTGCCTGCTGCTTCTTTTCCTGGTGCTTCATAATGCAGATGAAGAGCTCTATCAGCAGGCCTACAGGCAAAAGAAGCCATATGTTAAGTATGAGGTGATAAAAAACCTGCTTGCCAAGTACTTTCTTTTAAGAGATTTTAAAGAATAATTTTTCTTCATTTTTAAATACTATATGTTACAATTAATCTAATTTACACTATGAAGAAACTGCTTAAAAGCAACAGGCAAGTGAGCTGTCAGCCACTTGGAAACAAAGAATGTGTTAACTACTTATAGCCTAATGAGAGAAGATTATGCCTACCCTCCAAAAACACACATGCTTTTTATAATAGAGAACTCCTAAAGTAATAACTAATTTCTTAATACAAAAAGCCCTATGAAATTTAAGGTACATATTGTTAATATCTATACTGTTTTTTAAAATATAAATAGGCAGTGATGTTTGGGGGAAGAATGAAAGAAACTTCTTTTTTTTACTTTCATGACTACAAATGTAGTTTGGTGTCTTTGTGTTTCCAGTGGGAAAAAAGAAGTTTCTTTCCATGTGCTTTTGCTGAGAGATAAAATAGGGCAAAATGCCATTTGTGTTACAGAACTGTTCATCCCTTTATCCCATTTCTGCCAGTGTAAGTGACCATTTTATCCTAAATTTGAGAAAATAGGATTACAGGTTGGAGTGGGAAATTTCAAGTGAGATTTTCCCATGTTATGGGACAAGTTGAAGATCTAAGATCAGACCTTCCAACACAGCTAGTATGTCTTGATTCCTTAATTGTATCCCTCCTAAAGGCTGACGGTGGTTTTGCAACTGGATAAATAATGGTTTGATCCCATCCTGCTTGTGCTGAGTCTTTTACGGCATAAGAGCTCTACGGAGCTGGCATGTTTATGTACACTATTATATGTCCATATATATCTGTAGCTGATACTTATTGGCTATCCTTATGTATATGCTGCCACCATACAAAACTCTCACAGCAGCTCTGCAGGGTGGGTCTTCCTTCACTCACGCAGGACCAGTGGGGAGCACAGTTCCCAAAAAGATTCAAGTTCCTTTGAATCATGGAGAACAAGGAACCATGTGTTGTGGAGCCACTGTCCTCTCTTCAGCTGTTTCAGCATGGCCTATAAATGCCTGAGGTTATGGAGTGCCCTTAGGGATCGGATGAGAGCAGAGCCCAGGACCTCAGTGGAGCAAATGTAGGAAGCCAGAAAAGCTGGCAGAACTGATGTCTTCTTGTCCTTACCTTGGTCACGAGGAGGCCTTGTCTAAGCTGGGAATACCAATACTTATAAGACAGCAGACCAATACTCTCTACTTTGAGTTTTCCATGGAGCTGAGAAAAATATTGCATGTTTTAGTTTCATATCATTAAACTATAAGGCATCCCATTTAAACCACTTATAAGAAATACCATCAGTAAAAAAAAAAAAAAAGAAGAAATAAAATACTCCCATTTTATTGATTGTTTCTAATACTTGTGGTTTTACCACTACTCTCATGATAGGTAGGTGTTTTCTTTAACATCCAGTCTCCTGATAAAAATGTTAGTGGCAGCACTAGGGCAGGAGGACAGTAAATATAGCTGACATGGTCATTGCGGAATCCTGAGCCTACTTAACCATTTTCTGAGTAACCTGGTTTTGTAGACATCTGTCTGTCTACCCAAGGAGGGTGTGAGAAGTTCAAAGACTCCAAGGTGCCTATATTTGTAATTGTGATAGGAACAGAGGCCATTTTCAGAACTAGAGTCTCATTACTCTGAGGAGCAGAAATATGTTGTTCATTTCACCATTTATCTCACAGCAGCTCACAACAAATTCATCCTCATAGCCAGTATAATTTGACCTTTTGCTTGGATTTCTGCTCTCTAAGGCTGTATGATTTGTAGTGTCAGAAAACCTGCAGTGAACAATGAAAAAAAGCACAAGCAGAAAATCTGCTTACCAGAAAATCTTTCATTTGCTGTGAGCCATATAGAACTTGTTATGCTAAGAGAGATTGTTACTGCTCTGGAGAGTATTCAATGTACACAAGCAATTGCATGTGCATGGTGTGTGACATCTAGGAGGTTCCCGTACCATGAATTGAATTACATGGCTGTACAGACACCTTTTATGACTTTTATTTGTATTCCATGAATACAATTTAGGAGACATTTAACTGCTCTTTTCATTAAAGAAAACCTTCCTGGTAAGGATCTGAATAACACAGATGTACTACTTAATAATAGCAACAACAACAACAAAATTCCCTGTCTCTTGCACATTGTCCTCTTTGTTGCATACTGGACTAAAGACAGAACGGATCATGGTTTGCATTCATGTTCTTTGGCGATTTCTGCAACTTCCAATGCCATTCATTAACAAACTATGAAGAAGACATCACTGTTTCTGATATGATTTTTTATTATATTTAGTTGAGAGAGTCACATTCAAATTTACTGTAAAATACCTTCCTAGTTCAAAGAAAATGAGCATACGAGGAAGAATCTGTCAGGCTGAAAAGGGCATGGGATGAAAGTCTTGTAACAAAGCCCTGGTTCTCTGAGGTGGAGTGGGGGAACACAGAACTAAATGCATCAGTAGCGCATAAAATTCTTTCAGATAACACCATTTTTGATTCATAGGTTTCAGCTCAATCCATGCATTTTTTTTCCCTCACAAGACAAGTTAAGATGATGGCATAAGTTGTTCAAAAAGCAACTGTATGTTTTTGAAAAATAACTGGAGAATGAGATGGAGCATAAAACTCCAGGATCTGTATAATTTTTCCCCAGAGAAATGGTACTTGAGGCAGCTTGGCTCCTTGCATGTAATGTGTTTGAAAAATGGTCTCTATATATGGAACATTGTTATGTTGGGTTTTTTTTTTCTAATTGTTCTCCACAAAAATGAATCTGGATATAAAAACCTATGCATGATGTGTTTTAATACAGATTATTTGAATGCCATATCAATTTATGATATACACTGGAGAGGGTTAGTAGATCCATTGTATTCACTTTTTCTGCTTCTGGATGAAAGCTGGGCATTGTAACCAATGGCCCAAGCGTCTAGAGATCAATCTCTGCAGTAGTTTCTTGATAGTTCGTATCTGTTAATTATATAAAATACTGTAAAATACTAAATGTCTTCTTGAAATTTAGCAGCAATACAGGCTTTCATGACGTTGCAGTGACACCCAATTTCAGATTAGTGCCACTTCAGGGCAAAGGGAAAAAAATCTTTTGAGGCATTTTGTTTAATGATGTAATGTTGCTTGAAATTCCTATTTGCTGCTGTGCTATCATGTAAAATGCTAGACTATGACTAATTAACCCTTGCAGGAATCTAGCCCTATGAACACAAAATTTGCATTGATTTCCAAAGACATGGCAATTGAACCATGACAAAAAGGCTGCAGTTGATTAAAGACTGAATTAGGGCTTGAGATCACTAGCTCTTGGCTTTATGGATTATCATACACAAGCTAAGGCATGAGGGATTGGTGAATGTATTACAACATGGAAAATATAGTTTATATTTTGAAAATTATATGCATTACATATACTTCCTATAAATATATCTGGTTCACTACTTTCAAACAAAGTGGATGATAAAAGAAGCCGCTCACAGGGCATGTTCAGGACAACCAAGGAATCAGGTCCAGCCAGCAGAGGTTCATGAAAGGCAGCTCCTGCTTGACCAACCTGATCTCCTTCTATGACCAGATGACCCACCTAACAGATGAGGCAAAGGCTGTGGATGTTGTCTGTCTGGACTTTAGTAAAGCCTTTGACATTGTCTCCCACAGCATTCTCCTGGAGAAACTCCGGGCTCATGGCTTAGACAGATGTACTCTCTGCTAGATAAAGAACTGGCTGGACAGCTGAGTCCAGAGAGTTGTGGTGAACAGAGTTAAATCCAGTTGGTGGCTGGTCACAAGCGGTGTTCCCCAGGGCTCAGTTTTGGGGCCGGTCTTGTTTAGAATCTTTATTGATGACCTGGATGAGGAGATTGAGTGCTCCCTCAGTAAGCTTGCAGGTGCCACCAAGTTGAGTGGGAGTGTTGATCTG
>NW_010543669.1:0-3443 GCF_000687285.1 Phaethon lepturus
AGCGCCCTGCGCATCGCCCGCGCAACACCTCGCCCGTGCATCACATCGGCCCGCGCATCACCTGCGCAACACCCGCGCAGCAAATCACTCCGCACACCGCACCACCCTGAGCATCGCGCATGCATCACCCTGCACATCACATCACCCCATGCGTTGCCCCGCACACTGCATCGCCTTGTGCATCGCATCACCCATGCATTGCCCTGCGCATAGCCCTGCGCATCACCCCATGCATCCCCCTGTACATCGCATTACCCTGAGCATCACTCACACATCACCCTGCACATCACATCACCCCATGCATCACCTGCGCATTGCCCTGCACATCACAGTGCCCTGCACATCGTCCCACGCATTGCATCACCCCATGCATCACCTGCACATCACCCCACGCATCACACTGCATCGCCCTCCACATCACATCACTGTGTGCATTGCATCACCCCATGCATCACATCACCCGCAGACCCCACTGCTGCCACAGGGCAAATGGCTTCGGTGGCCTGTAGCATGCGTGGTCCCTGTTTCTGGTTTGAAAAGGGACAATTCATCTGGGGTGGGTACAGGGGCAAAGTCTGGTGTTTCCCAACATGCCTGTCACTGGTGTTGGGAGCATGACCCAGTGTCGATGCAGGACATCGTCGCCAGTGTCTGGCATTTGTCCCCATGTGCAGAGTGGCTTTATGAGGGTGTTTCTGTGTGTCGTGTGTCCTTCAATATACAGAAAATATGCATTTGCTTTTCTCATCAGCAGAAAGCTCAGGTTTTGAAAACTACAGTTTTAGAGAAGAGAGAAAATGAAGCTGCTGAGGTTGTTGGTGTTTTGTGGGAGGCCAGAGCAGCTTGGTCCAGACTGCAGGGAAGTGCCAGGGTAAAGAAGGCTGCCAAAAAAGAGGTGCAAAAACTTGAGTCTGTGCGGGGGAAAAGAGGCTGGGTCATGGCAGCAGGCACGGGCAGGGGTCGAGGCTTACCCACGTCTTACAGCCTGCGGTGAACTCACCTGGCCAAATTGGCCTTTTTCTAATTAATATGCTTGCAGCCATAATTCACTGCATGTAGCCTTGAGAGGAACCTGCACCCTGTATTGTACTTCTCTAAAGAATAAATAAAGAAAAAAGATTCCTTGGAAACACTTTTCTGCTTTAATTTTCCCTGTCCTGCACAACTTTAGTCAAGTGATTCCATGGGATGACCTGAACAGGTTTCACACAGGCAGAGGACACACCACCTGAAAAATGGGGTTTTCTCAGCTGGTGCCACACAAGCAAAGTCTGCTTTCTTGGGGGACATCATTTATGCTATGGCACTGTTTTGGACCCTGTTTTTTAATTAACTTTGAGGCAAATGAAGATGCTTCATTTCTTCACTGAGTCTCGGGCAGGGTATGTCAAATAAGTAGGAATTGAAGGACTAACTGAAAACAAACAAGACTTAAAAAGAAGGTAAGCAAAAAGGGCGCAAGCCCAACCTGTTCTTGTTCTCCTGTGCAGCAACTATTAAGTGCTGAGTAACGTGGCTGGTATGTGAGGCAAAAGATGTACTGGCTTTGTCCTGTCTCTTTGAAGAATTGCTATTGGAAGGAATTCCGATATATAAACCACCCTGGTATAGAGTGGTTAAAACTCTGATTTCCCTTTTTAAAGAAATGAAGTCTTTCTGGCAATAATAGTATATATACTCATTAATCTTAAAACCTGTTTGTTATGATCATGAAATGTTGGGGCGTTGGTCTCATTTAGGTGTTACATTTATGTTGATTTATTTTATAGCACTTGCAGCGGTTTGGTTACTTCTGTCTTAGAAAATGCCAAACCGAGATGCAGCAAGGTTGAAGGAATTCACTACAGGTGACACAAGAAATCAGCTGGGGATCCGCAGCCTCTACCCTCTTGACACTGCCTTACCACCAGATCTCAAGCCTCCCTTCCAGTGAACTTAAACCTTTGCTTTATTTTTTGTGCAGAGTAGTTTCAAAATTTGTGGTGAAGCCTGCTCCTTGTTTGTTCAACAAAATCCTCATGTTTGTTTTACATATATAAAAAACCCCTTTCTTGTTCGTGTTTGCTTGTTGGGCAAATGCCAGTGTATTTGTTTGGCTGCACTGCTGAAGACAGGATCCCAAATTCACCTTTTGCATCTGTACGTGGGTTTTGGTGCAGGGGCACTGGGGATTGTTTTGGTCAGGCATCTCCCTTGCAGCTTGGCTAAAGTTAGTGATTTCCCATCCTCGGTTTCTGGTCCGTGTTTGTCTTGTGGAGCAGATTTCCTGTCTTTATTTCTCTAAGTGTAATAATGTTCCCTGGGTGATGGAGCATTTGTTTAATTAAATAATATTACAGCTGAGAAGTGCTTGGAGCCATTTATCGTGCTGGAGGGCTGGAACTCAGTATATTTCCTCTTGCTTTTGTAATTCTATAGAAATGTCAAAGCAATTTCCTACTGACAATGCTGCTGCTCAGCAGTGTGCTGGGAGTGTGTGCAAGCCTCTGTCACTGCGTTATCTTGCAGGCTTTTTGCATCCACAGTTTTTCCTCTCACTCCTGTTGCTACACATCGCCCACAAAGTCAGCTAGGCTACCTGAGTGTCAAAGAGGAATTGGGCCCTGAGATTTGTAATAGGTAAATTGAACTGGGCAGAGCAAGAGGAGGGCAAATGTGGGAAAAATAAACAAGACATACATCAAACTAGTATTTCTTTTGACTTCTGTGCCAATAAATCTTTATATTTCTGTGTATTTCTGGGGGAAGCATATCTGTACTTAATACTGCTATGCACTGTACATTTGTGAGAATTCTCGTAACATGAGTGAGTTGGACTTTCTTTTTTTCTGTTATGAGAATTTGTGTTGCCCTGGTTAACAGGGGCATCGTTTTGAAGAGAAACAAGGAGCTATGGTCCCCTCCTCCTTTGCTTTGGAGCATACAAGAGTTATTTCCAAATCAGTTTGTAGTTGGAGATCAAAGCCAAAAAAAATCTGTATTTTCAAATATATTCTCACTTGCATTACCCAAGTAGAGTAGACAGTAAAATCTTGACAAAGCAGATCTGAAATGTTTGCGAGATCACTTTCAGCATTTGTAAATTGGTCTGAAGTTGGAATATTCTACCAATACACTTCAAAACCTGTGCTGATCTTTTTAACTGAAAAGAAAAAAGCAGACACAAATGGGTAAGAACGAGGCTTCCAGGTGTCAGTTTTGCCTGTCTGGCCTCTGAGTAACGTTCGCTGCCAAATTTCATCCCACTGGTGCTAGCCTGTTAAAAACAGACCCGGTCTTTCCGAGGGTGTGTTTTCGGGATGACGCTAGGCATCGTGCCTCCGGCGGCACGCGTCTCGGCACGCGCCGGACGACCCGGCCGTTTGCGAAGGATCTCCTTCCCGCAGTCCCGTCCCTTCTGCGGTGCTGGGACGGGCCGAAGCCGGACCCGCGGCGGTGCCGTG
>NW_010543670.1:0-4497 GCF_000687285.1 Phaethon lepturus
AATAATAGTAATAATAATAGCAATAATAATAATACCTTTTGTATGTACATAGCACCTTTCATCCAAGGATCTAAGTCACAATTACAGCCCCACACATTCCTGTATATTACAGCCCTATAATTCTAAGACTGCTCAAGTATCCAGACTTCAAAGGGAACGTGGATTTCCCCTCCAGCCCAGTCATGGTGCCCAACATGCTGGAGATGTTTCAAAGGTGTTTCGAAGGTGTCTTGGCAGTAGCCAGAGATAGTCAGGAGAGCCAGAGGAGCTCTCTGAAGCTGAAAGGCTCCTTTCGTGGATTCTTTCCTCCCCTCTCCTGGCCGCTCTCTAGTCTTCCTGGAAAGTCAGCACAGCCCTGGGATGAGGATGATGCCGCCATGAGACCCGTGTGTCTGTACTGTGGGAGGTGAAAAGATGGAAATGGTGTGGAAAGGAAAAACAAGTGACAGCACAAGCTCACGTGGGTGGCTTTCCAGGTCAGGCAGAACCCACAGCACTTCAGTCAAAAGTAAATTCACGGAAAAATTGTGCCGCACTGAAAAAAGAAGGGGCGGAGATGGTGAAATGTTTCATTGTAAGCTCTTTTTTAAAAGGGGTTTAAAGCTTTTCAAGTAACTCAAAATTGAAACACAGTATTCCTTTTGGGGTCAAAAGAAAATGTTTCAGAGATACCCAGAGCAAACGTGATTTGCTTCGTTTTGCTTTAGTTTTAATTGCATGGGGAACCTGAAAAAAAATCTATTTGTTTAACCCAAACCAATCTTGCCCTTCCTTTTTTGGTTTAGCCAGAGAGCTGAAATAGCTATTATTTACTCCCATATGTTCAGGAAGAAGAATGCTAAAAGCAAGGTAGTTTCCTATAGAAAACAGATTAGATTAAAGAATTGGGGTTTACAGAAGCTCTGGCCAAGCTGTAGTTTACCAGCTGGGCTCACTTCCTCTAGGGAGTTTGCCAGTGCTGCCCATGAGCTTTTAAACAGCTGCTGGGTGCAGCTCCAGAGGAGTGTTTCAGTGGCTGCACTGGCTTGTGTCTGCATCTGCAAGCAAGGAGTGATGAGGTCAGTGGACGTGAAAGGCAGGCTGTGAACCTGAGAGTTTAGTATTGCATCTCTTCATGTTGTGGCTGAACAAATCACAGATCAGAGAATTGTTAAGGTTGGAAAAGACCTTTAAGATCATCAAGTCCAGCCATCAACCCAACACCACCAAATGTAAATCTCAAGAATTTTTAATAAACTTTTAAAAGGTATTTTAGCTTGAGAAGTCCAGACATGTGGCTGAAAAGTGCTGAGAGTCTCCAACTCTTCTATAGCACTTTTTAAATCAGTTGATCTCAAAGCACGTTAGAGGAGTGTTTACTATTGCTGTTTTCAAAATAGGGAGACTGAGGCACAGGAAAAGGAGAGGACTTATTTGGGGTAAACCAGTCCAAGTTTCTCCCAGTCCTCTGTATCTCCCACCTCCACCATACAAAGGGAGGCAAAGCTCATGGGGTGCTTGTCTGTTCCCAAAAGTCTGAGTCTCTGTGACCCTCCATCTAGAAGTCCTTTCCACAAAGCATCTGCAAGATGGTCAGTGGAAAGTTGTTCCCTGGGAAAGGAGTGGGTCTACCTCATGGTATCACCAGATGAGCCAGAGCACCTCATGAAGGAGCAGGGCAGTTTTCACAACGTGTGCTAGTTCATCTCAGGCACACCACACTAACCAGCATGGGCTGCAACATGTTTCCTCTCCCCCTTCTTCAATAAATCAAGGTTTCCAGCATTCATGCTATAGTCACTAATAAATCTTGTGCTGTCTTACACCACATGAAAGCACAACAATACCTTTAACCAACAGGCACTTCCCTGTGCAGGACTGCAGCTGCAAACACAACCTGCAGCACAAGAACCTGCTGTTTTGGCCCTGAGCTGGAGAGAAGTTAACGACAGCACGTATAGCAAGCCTGCCCCTGCGCTGAGTAAAGCCCCGCATTCTGTTGCCAGACCACACGTAAAACCGCTCTGTGCAGCAGGCACCTCATTAATCTGTGGAACTCATTGCCACAGGAAATTAGTGCAACAACAAGTCTTACTTGCACCTACAATAAGGTCCCGTCTTGGTTGTGACACCTTTGGTTCTGCAAATACAACACATCTGAACTTAAAGGTATGTCTTTGTCCTTTGGTACCTGGGGCACATGTTGCTCAGGCACACGACCTCCCAGTCTTGAGGCAGAGCCTTGGGACAATATCTGGGACAACAGCTTGGGACAATATCTGACAGCTCCCATGTCCCTATGTACAGGGAGAAGGAAGCCTTACAGTGCAGCTAACGTAGCTCTGCACCTCATTTTTCCCCTGGGAGAGGCTGACTGAGCAGAAGCAGAAACCCAATTTTAATGTCCATAGTCAGATTGACTCGAAATGTTGCCTGGGAAGCCAACAAAATGCTCACACAGCTATTGCCTTTCCCAGCTCCCACGTACTGGGAAGCTGGAGGGGACCCTGCCAGCTGTGTGGTGGCTGCTGCTGGGAGCAGCTGCAGAAACAGGAGTAAAGCAAAATTGCAGAGATTGTTACCTGCAACCAGAATTTCTTCTCATGTTCTCTGGTAAAAATAGAAGATGAATTTCTGTCTAAAAGTGCAAATGCCTTTCCTGCTGGTTTCGTGTATGCAAAGATGAAAATTTGCTAAAATTTGATTAAGGTTAAGAAATGCCCGGAACTGAGAATTGTCTTGAACTTGCAAGATGCAATTACACCCAGAGTCATCTCTACACCAGATAACCTCCTTGGGAAGGTGACTTGTGCCTTCAGATCTTGCAGATCCCTGAGATCCCTGGTGCTTGGCCACACCGTCACACCACCAGTACCTGCTATGGCCTTGGCTCAACTCATGGAGCAACTGCTCCATGCACGGGCAGAGGGGATGTCCCAGGGGTTGGTGG
This sequence comes from Phaethon lepturus, assembly GCF_000687285.1. NCBI lineage: Eukaryota > Metazoa > Chordata > Aves > Phaethontiformes > Phaethontidae > Phaethon > Phaethon lepturus. The sequence continues at coordinate 2,930 of NW_010543670.1, forward strand.
TCTGCAGGGCTCAGTGTCACGTTACAAAACCTTCGAATACATGTGTGGGGCACCCTCCAATAGCCCTCCCTGCTCTCCCATCCCTTACTCAGCAGAGGAGACCATGTTTCCGCTCCCTCTCCACCCCTGTGGCTCCTGCTGCAGCATGCACTGCCCTGACGGGATTATGCGGTGCTTGGGCTTCACCTTCCCTTTAAATGAAGGGGAATGTTTCTAACTGGGGCCCCATGGGGGCTGGAACACTGTCTTGTCTCCCTGGGGTCCCTTTGTAGTGGGACCTGTGGCTGCTCACAAGAAGAGAGAGCAGGTCCCTTACAGGTGTGTCTGGCACCCCACTCCCATGGGGGCTGCTTTTCATTTCCAAATACTTCAGAGGTTTAAAAGCTACAGAGAGGACTGCAAACAAGGCAAACAGAGATGGAGAGCTGCTGATACCTCAGGAGACTCCTCTGTCATTCCATGGAGGGGAGGAGACTGGAGACCTGCCCTCCTTCATCACTGTCAGCAAAGCCTGTGCTGGCGGATCTGGGAAAGGTTTTACATTGCCCCTTCCTGGATTCTTGACTTATCCCTGCAAGACTGGAGGCACCACTTGAGCTTCAGCATGTCCTGCCCTTGCTCCCCACCTCTGGCACAGCTCCTGCCTCCACTTGGGCTGGAGCCTGGCTCTATTTTAACTTGGCTGTAACACTAGTTGCCTGTGCTTGGTCCTGCTCTTCTTTGTGAAGGCTGTTTCTGATCTCTCTTCAGCTCCTGCCAAACTCAAGTCCTTCTCCAAGACCTGAGGCTCCTCCCAGCCCTGACAGTTCTTCCCCATCTCTTCTCACTGCCTTTTAGAGCACTGCTGTGGTCATACCTGTCCTGCCCTTGGCTTCCTGGCCCCAGCTCCTCTCTGGGTCCCCACAGGGAGCTCTGCAGGGAGCTCAGCACTGGGCTGCCCTTGGTGGCCCTTTCCCCTCCCAGAGCTATTTCTCTGTGGTGCATGAAGGTGGCTCCTGTCCCCATTTCAAGGTCTCCAAGGAGCCTGGCCCGTGTTGGATACCTTCTGAACTGCCTCAGAGCAGCCAAGAGGAGGAGTGTCTGCCTGTCCCATGGGTGTCTGTCTCGCTGAGACCCAGCCCAGCTCCTCCAAAGATTGACCTGGGGGAGCAGCTTGTTCCACAGCAGTGGAGGCATTTTGGCACCCCAGCTGAAGAGTCTGGGCTCGAAGGCAGCAGCACCCACTACCCTGCTGTTGGCTGTTGGTGCTCTCCCTGAGAGGGGCAATGGGGGTCCCTCAGGCCCCACTGCAGGGAGCTGGGAAGCGCTGCGCTTCCCTTTCCCTCCTCCACCCTCCTGCTGCTCCCTGACCCAGGCAGGTGCAGAGGGGGAAGAGGCATTTGCAGCTCCATTGCTGCCTTTTGGCACCAGACCCTCTGCCAGAATCAAAGAGCTTTTCAAAGAAAACCCTAAACTCCTTTAATCGCCAGCTAGAGCTCCTCCCGCACAGATCTAAGGGCCATGAGCTCAGTGTTTTCATTGCCCTAGGCAGATTTATGAGCTTATTCTTCAAGGAAAGGGAGGGAAAG
>NW_010543670.1:4526-13735 GCF_000687285.1 Phaethon lepturus
GGAAAGAGGGGAGGCTTTGGCATATTACTTAGCCTGGGGGGTGGGCAGGGAAGAGAGGGGGGAGGATGGAGAAAGGCATTTGCAGTGGAAGTGCGCGACTTGCAGAAAGCCTGGCTCTGCTGTGGCCAGTGCTCTTAGGCATGGTGGAGAGGCACGGCAAGATCAGATGTGAACAAGGGCCAGCCTGCTGTGGATGAAGTCCAGGGCACGTGGAGGGTGAGCAGCAGCTCCCTCCCGCCCGGGCTCCCTGCACGGCAGTGCCAGCTGGAAGGGAGCACGCGGGCACGGCATGCCTGCTGCCGCCCAGCCTCGCTCGCTCCAACGGACGAGACCGGCAGTGGGGCATCCCTCGAAGGGCGAGCAGGAGGGACCGGTCACCCCCAGCCCCAACCAAGCTGCCCTGGTTGCAGTTTGCAGAGTGAAAAAGGGAGGGAGGAGGCTTGCTGGCAGTCACACGTGGCTGTCCACCCTGGAGCACAGCCCCAGCCCCACACATATTTGCTCTAACCACTCCGCTGTGCTGCTTTCCCCACCACGCTCCTCGTCCATACACCTGCTCCCTTCTTGCCAGCGAAAGCAGCACTCGCTGCCAGCTGTGAAGCAAGTGCAGTAGAGGTCTGGCTGCTCCCTCTCCCGCAGAAAGTCCTGGGCTTTGGGATAGGGCAGATCCTGTGTCTCACCTCCTGCAGCCCTCCTTAGACAGTGCCCCACCAAGAAGTGGACATCTGCTCACATCCAGTGCCCCAGACACCCTGCTGCCACGTCTGAACAGCCCTGCAAAGGATGCCTCTTTCCATTTGAACTCAAATCTTGGAAAGGATTCGGCTCTGACCTGTGCTACTAAAGCCACAGCCCTCTTCCCTGTCACTGCCTGTCATAGCTAGAAGACATTGGGGACTGCGACCCTTGCTTGTGGACCAGCCGCGCTGTGGAGAGCACAGTGCCCCGTGAATCCCAGCAGTACCCACACTGGGATAACAGCATCCAAGAAAAGCAAAACACTGCCGGACCCAAAGCATTTCTAGCTCACGATACCAAAAGGTAAAAGGGAGCAAAGCTTATGGCGGAGAAGGGGGCAGGAGGAGATAGGAAGAGCTGCCATGAACCTGAAAGTGTCTGTCATTGGAAATTCAGAAACTTCAACATTTCTTTTCCCTCGAACCCAGAACAGAGAGCCGACATTTCAATATTTAGTATAGAACAAAAAAAAATCAATATATTGTGTTTCAGAAACATCGAGATGCTTTGCTTTTATAGTTCTGGAGTCCTGCAACATGAATGTTAAATCGCCTATGGGTAAATGTAACACCAGCAGGTGAAAATATATACATGGAAACTTTTTTTAAAAAAGCACCATGAAGTGAAAACATTGAAATAATCTCTCTTGATTCAACTTGTTACTACATTTCTCCCATTCACAGCCCCAGGAACACTGATCCATTTTCATTAAGCTTTTCCTTTTCAATGAAATGAGGTATTGCTTGGAAAATTGTCCCACCAAATGTGCTCTTCAGGCAGCTCTAGGACTGACCTCACTGTCAATGGTTCTGCAATTCTGGCTTTGCTCTGACACTGCCAATCCCCCCAGGACACTGGCTCCCTCACCACTGCTTTGTCTGCTCGCGGAGGGGTACAGCATGTTCCTGCTGCTCTGGCCCGAGCCTCGAGCCCAGGCACACCGCCACGCAGCATCTGCAGCATCAGGCTCATGACAGTAATGCAGGGGTGAAGGTCCTCTGCTCTCTGACCACTAAGCAGCAGCACTCTGAGCACTACCATGGGCCAAGGGACTAGGAAATTTTGGCTGTTGGCTGGGGCGAGAGTTACACGATGCCTAGGGGATACAAAAGGCCATTTGGAAGCATGTGCCCAGTAGCTGTGGCTTTTCCAGCTTTTTTTTCAGTTTCTCTCACAAGCCACCCCCAAGCTGTGCCTGATCCTGAATCTGCTTGGTTTGTTTTTCTCCTCATTGCAGGCTGGGGACCACATGGGCAGGAATTACGCTGCTTCTGGTTACCTTTCATCTGCCTTCTCCAGAAGGGAAAAACTAGCCAGAGCCAGTGTCAGACTCATTAACAGCAGCTCTCCCTAATACCTGGGACTCGGGCAGATCTTGGTTCGGCCCAGCCTGCTTGGGTATCCCAAAGTGTCAGCGTTCATTAGTGCTGGGAGACTTTATGGCAACATGCCAGCAAAAAGCCATGAGCCACAGGACTCCCTGAGGTAGTAATTGGGGTGCTGAATTAGCAGCTGAAGCCAGGCAACCTGACCTTCAAGCCCCCTTGAAATCCTGCTGACAAGGATGCAACAAGGATGCAGAACATGTCTGGGTTCTTCTTATGGAGTCAGTAAACTCTGTGGATGGTCTTTGTAGGGCCCCTTTGGAGGAAACCAAATCCTTGATGGCGGGAAACTTTCATTATCCCTGATATTTTAGGGGTTAAAAAAAAAAAAAAGTGTCATAAAGCTATTAAATGGTGAACATAAACCCATGAACCCACTTCAGAGTGTGTGTCAGAGCCCAGCCTTTCTAATGCCTCTGCCTCTCCCACATCTGGGACCCCAAGCTCATAAACGTTTCTCCTTGCTCCTGCTATGGCTGCTGTTCTCCCAGGCATGCCAGGCATTTCCAAGGGCAAGGCTGTGGACTTCTGGCTGTACAGGGCAGGAGTGGCATTTCCCATTAGTCTTCCAGCAGGGAAGAAGATCAAGCAGAGAGACAGCCCTTAGTGCATCAGTCTGGCCACCAGCATGTGGGGGTGACTTTGGAAACCCTGTGCTCTATTGTGGTTTGAGAAGTGGAAGACTCTGCGAGCTCTTTGGGATGAGTCTGCACCTTTGTGGTGTGTTTGGATGGGTCCTGGTGCTGTGTTGGGGCTCCCGTGGTGACCGTGGCATGAGGAAGAGGCTGTGGATGAGCTCTGGCACTGGGAAAACATCAGCCACAGGATAGTGCCTCACTGCTCTTTGCAAAATTACCTGGGGCAGGAAAGCAGGTATGACCTGCATGAAGGACTTAATTTACACCTTGCATTGGGATTTGGTGCTCTCTGCATTTTTAGCTGCTTCCTTTGAATCCCCAGAGTGTCTGACTGTCACCTAATACCCAAAGGCACATAGAGGTCCCTGTCACCCCATCTCCTTGTCAGCCCCCTGCAAGTCCAGCTGTCCCTTCAGCCCTGACACCCCTCCCCGCAGCTGTGATGCCTGCCCAGGATCCTACAGATCAGCCACCAGACCTCTCCCTCTTCTGGTGCCCCAGCTCCTCTGGCAGCTCTTGGGGTGCTTCCCATCCTAGTGGGGCAGTGGTGGGGTCTGTCCTCCCTTTTCCCAAGGTGGGGCTGCAGGGGGGCAGAATCTGGGACAGACAATTAGGGAAGGTTTAGGGCTGAGGGGAGCTGCCTTCAGCATTGTGACTTGTCTTGCTCCAGCTGTCAGCTGTGGCTCTGGAGTCCCAAACCCTGTTGCCTCACCCAGAGTTTTGTGGGTGCTTAGAAAATGCAAATATCAGGAAAGAGGCATCTTCCACCTATTCTTTCCCTGCACTGGATGCATTGTTGTGTGACCAGGGAAGTGTCTGCCCAGTTTCCTGTCAGAGCATCCCTGCCTCTTGCAGAGCCCTATTGCAGGTCCATGCAGCACCTGATCCCAGAGGGTAGCTCAGGGGAGAGTGTGGGTGATGTGGAGCCCTGGCCCCAGACTCCCAGTGGGATGCTAAATTCCAGGCAATGACTCAAAATATCTCTGCAAGGTGAGAACAGCCCTGAGAGCTCCTGATCCCGTTCACCTCAATGGAAATAGCATGGGGAACAAGAAGCTTTCTGTCTGGGCAGCCTCCTGAGATGCCTGGTGATACCTGGGAGCAGCCAGACTCTCTGCTGCTCTTTCTTTCTTCCCCCAAATCCTGCTGTGACAGCAACAGCCAAACAATCTTATCAGCTGTCTTGTGCCCAGGTTTTTGCTGGCTTTCTAGGACCGAGCAACAGCATTGCACACAGTGAGCTGTGCGGTGGCCGCCTGACTTCACTGCAAGGTGTGCATGGGGCCTGGGACAAGGACTCAGCAGTCACCAATGCTTCTGGGGATGGGGCACAGAGCAGGGGTACAGCCTGACCCCTCCATGGTGCTGTGGGGACCTGGGATCCTGGGGAAGCGGGGGATGGCTCCTCCAGCTGAACTTTGGGTCATGGTGTTACTGAGGTCTGGTATCCTACAGGATTGTGTCCTTCATCCTTATGACTTCCACTACAGTATCCCCATTACCCTGCATTTTCCCCTCTCCCTCATTGCAATACTCCCTGCTCCACCCATGTCCCATGTACTACTCATACAAGTAGTTTTGACCAGTCTTCACAAGAGAAGGTGAGATGCAGTATTGTTACTGCTGTCTTTAACTATTGACTGGGAGACCGTGGAGAAGATGGAGCCAAACTCTTCCTGGATTTGTGCAGGGGAAGGATGAGAGGTAAGGGCACAAGCTGGAACATGGGGAATGGCAATTATATATTAAGAAAAACATTTCCCATGAGGATGGTAAAAAATGAGAAAAGAGTGAGGGACTTTTAGAGATACTCAAAACCCTACCGGATAAGATCCTGACCAACCTCACAGGCTGGGCCTGTTTTGAGCAGGAGTGTGGATCAGAGATCTCCAAAGGTGTCTTCATACCTAAGATATTTTATGATTCTGGGCAATCCATCCAGTTCCTCCTTGCGTCCCCTTAGTCCAGGGTGGAGATAAGGCACTACAAGATGCATCATTTCCAATCTATATGTGTGCAAATTGGCTAGGACATGTGTGTGCGGTCTGGGCAGCTGACCTGAATGTGTGACCGTGACACCACTGCTGTAGCCTCTCCATCTGTGGGTACTACTGAGGGAGTCCTCTGCTGAGTACAGGCACTGCATTTCTTGGAGCCCCCTATTTCCTGCCAGCTATGGTTGGACAGACCACTGTGTTCCTAGGAGGGACCTGACAGGCACCGGCAGCAAGGTGTTCATTTTTTTGGTGGAAGAGGAGCAGCCTTAACAAATTGAGAGTGTCCCTTCACCCCCCAGCATTACCCCCAGTCCCTCTTGCCAGAGGCTGGTAGCCAGGTGCAGGGGTGGCAGAAGGCTGTCAGGTTGCAATCCCAGGACAGTGGGGCCACTGCGCTGAGGACCTGCACCCAACCACAGCCCTGTTCACAGTGCTCAGGCAGTGGGTGATGGGCACGGGGACAGCCAGGGACTGAACTCCTCCAGACCATGCAGTGTGGCACTTCCATACCCTGGGGAATATGAGGTGGGGTTGCTCAACCAGATCACATGCAGTGTTTGCAGTGGGGCCACAGATCAAATCTAAGCTAATACTCTGAGTACCATGCAGACCTTCCCATTTTCCCATCCTCTTCCATGCCCCTTTGCACAGTCTCCTCTCGGCTGCACAGGAGCCTTCCCCTTTGAAGCTCCATCCAATCTCCTTCTGCACTCTCAGCTTGCTGCCGTCCTCTCCAGAGACCCCTCATCAGCTCCAGCCCATCACTGTTACCAGCCCCAAAAGCAACTCTACTACATATGGTGCTGGCCATGGAGGACAGAGATGTGGTATTTGACACACTGCTGTCAGGACTTACTGGCACATCAGCTAAAGGTTAATTCTGCTCTCTGAATAACTCAACTCTTTTGTGTTGATACAGGCCTTAGGGTCTCTGGACTTAGGTGAGTAAGATAGGGTGTGCTAATTTTTAGTGTTTCATGGCTGGACTCTAAGGCCAGGCTAAGACACAGTTCACCCCCCAAAATATGTCACACACTAAGAAGCTCTTTGCCAGCCCCTGTGTGATAAGCCAGGCAGGCTGGTCTGGGCTGCTTCAGAGAAATGGGCTGTGAGAGCCAGCACAAGCTCTGATGGAGTTCAGGCTGCTTGCAGGAGCAATGCAGATGGCGGGGACCTGTCACCTAACATGGACAACCCCCAGCTGAGCTGGCTGCCTGGGCTCTCTCTGGGGCTGCCAACGAGACACCAGCATCTCTAAGTGCCTGCTGGAGAAGTGCCCCGGGGAAGAGGTGACTGACTTCTCTTCCATCTCCCTGACCACAGCTGCAAGCTCACTGATGATGCCTCCATTGGAAAAGCTTGGTTTTGGATGAGCGATTCTACCTGGAGGATCCCGGGATCAGGCTCAGGTTCAGGGAGGTGTGAGAGTGAGCAAGGACAGGGTTCTTGGAGAGAGACAGGCATGGCAAAGGCACAGCATTGTCAGGATGGGGCATGAATACGAGCTCATTAGTGGTGAGGCAGTGTCTAATCAGAGGTTATTATGAGGATCCTTTATTTTGCACCCGAGGGAGTCCTGCTCTTTATAGAAAGGACTACCAGTAATTTGCTTAGAAGACATGGCATGGAGCAAAGAAGCTGGAAAATTTGGGGAGCAGCTGCCCTTCAGCTCTTGTTCTCCTCGTTACCATTACAGGGCTTGCTTTTCAGCACTTGCAGCTCTCAAAAAAAATCAAGGCATTTCTTTACATATCTGAATGTGGATTTAAAGCCTGAATTTGCATGATGAGCTTAGATCTCTCTTGAATATCCATACTTTCTACAAAATTTATGCTGATCTGCTTTGAAAAAACAGCCCTGACTGCACACCTTATAACTGAGAAATTAACCTTATGTGACTTACTGAAGGTAGTCCAAGAAGGTAGTGACAGAAACAGGGCTCTCCGGTCCTCCTCCAGTAACTTCCAGTTCATCCTGCCATCCTACGTCTGTTATATCTTATTTGTTAATTTACAGCAATCTTTAACAGATCGGCAGCAAATGTGCTGTTTTTCCCCAAATAGGTCCAGCGCTAAGGGGAGGAGGAAAACTCTGGACCCTCCAACACCTCCCTGGCTCGACCCCGTGGATCTTGCACCCAGAGGGTCCCTCCAGCCTGGCTTTTCCTGCACGGTGATGGGCGGGGGACATGGCTTTGCCGCTGCGTCTCGGCAAACGGCTGTCGCTGGCGCCACCGTGTGAGTAAAGCCGGCTGGTGGAGCAGCCCACGGGAGAGAGCGCGGCCGTGGCCAAAGGACTGGGCACGCTCCCAAAGCGGTGGCTACTGCAGCGCTGTCTCCAAGACCAAGTCCCAGCGAAAACCAGACCTCTGCCACAGAGTCACCTGTGGCACCAGGCCAAGAGCATCTTTAAGCACCCGCCTGCTGGGGTCATCGCACAAGGGGTCTGTACCCAGGACTCTGTGTCACTGCTTCGACCACCATGACCAGGGTAAATGTGGCAATGAGAACCATTTAACATCGAGATGTCCCTTGGTTCATGCAGCGGAGCTCTCAGCGACTCTCAGCCAAAGGGAGCCAAACAACTCTGCAGCGATGAGGGGCAGCACATTCTCTGCAGAGTTGGAGCCATGGGTGCCCCGTCTTGCAATGACTGCAAAGGTGGAGGGGGTGCCTGACAGGGCTGCCACTTGTCCTCACAGTAGCATCAGTGCTGCAAAGTTCTGCAGCCTCCCATGCTTACAGCCCACATGTTTTTAACCACCTCCATCAAGACATGCTCAAGAGCTGTAGTGACTTTTCACTCATTGACAGCTGGCTCCAAACTTAGCCCCAAGGCATGTGCAGGGGTGATAGCTCTATACAGGACACACCTCATGTGGTTCCCTCTCCCAGTGAAATACAGCTTGCATTACACAGTTCTCTCATCTTTCATGCTTTCCAGTGAGAATCATCCTTTCCTGCCATATGTCTTTCTCAGCTGACCCAATACAGCTCTGGCTATCCAATGGTTGTCACAAGACAAAACAAGGCGCTCCTCAGCCAAGCAGGATGAGCAGAGAAGCTGTTATCCAGCTGTGGCAGCTTCAACCTGGCTTTGCAAAGCCCTTCCTGAATGGGTTAGGGTGCTTAGCTTTAGCCGCTGAGTGCCTGCATCTCAGGACAATCCAGGAACACCAGTAAACCAGCAACACAGTCTGTAGACCACATCTGGACACAAGCCCCCTCTCAGCATGATGAGCACAAAACAAATGTCCCCAGCACTGCCTGGGGGCTACCAGTTGTCCTGGCTTCCCTTGGCAGCGCCTTAAGCTGCATCCCTAGCTGGGAAAGCCAAGGTCCGTACCAGCCTACCTGCGACACAGCTGAGGTTGGTGGCTGCAGCGTTTTCTGTGAATAAACAAACGAAGCATCTTCCCCAGTGCATGCCAGGGTCAGCCTGTCTCCCTGAGAGAGGTGTTTCCTCTCCTTGTCAAACTCTGAGATCCTTCCACGGAGTCCCTTGCACACCCTGGGCACATCCTCAGTCATCACTAGTCAGATGGCACCACTGAGACCATCTCTGGGGCTAGAAAAAAACCCACCAGTCCTTGTGGTGGTCTAACCCTTTGGGGTATTAATACCAGAAAAGATGGGAAACATTCAGATAATAAGAGTTTTTAAATAAAAAAAGCAGGCAAGCAACCAAAAAATGTCAAAAAACCTACCAAAGCCCCCACACCTCTTATAAAACTTTAATACTAATTTAAAGAGGCAACTTGGGCACTGCTGGTGGGCAGCTCAACCCAAATCCCTGAAAGCCATGAGTTATCACAGCTATTGAAATGTTTGACAGAAGGATCCCAGAGCAGTTTGCACTAATTGCTCAGTATAAATACTCCATTATGTTCTCAGACAATCAGAATCTACACAGCAAATCAGCTCCTCTGATCCAGTGTAATCAAGAAGCAAAGCATGCATAACATCGCAATATAAACAGCGTTTGCAGAGGGGCGCGGGGAGGAGGGGGAGCTGGCTTAGCTTGGCAGGTCCTGGAGTAATAGCTGTCTTTGTTGTTGTTTTGTTTTGTTTCTAATTTCCAGAGGAATTTAATTTCAGGAAAATGTGGCACAAACTTCCAAGCTTGAGGAAAGCTGCAGCTAACGAAGGGGTCCAGAGAAAGCGTTGCAAAAGAAACAGCAAGGGCTGTACTTACAGGTAAGCTGTTAGAGGGCTCAGGTTGGCAGGGACCTCTGAAAGACCCAGCTCGGAGCAATCCACCGAGAGCATGATGCCATCCTCTTCGCAGTGGCACTGGGGTGGGCACGAGGGCGCAGCACCTTGCTCCGCAGGCACCGCCTGGAAGCGGGCAGAGGAGGCCAGAAGAATGCCCCAGAAGAAGAGCTTGTCCATCCTCGCCTTGGCTGCAGCGGCGGGGACGGCGCGAGGTGCCGCCGGCTTGCCCCGACCCCG
>NW_010543671.1:0-3563 GCF_000687285.1 Phaethon lepturus
GGCCCGGCCTCTCCCGGGCCGGGGTCTGCAGCCGCCCCCTCCTCTCTGGCTGCCTTTTCTTTGTCGTTTCCCTGCCGGGGTGAAAATGCGGTTATTTCTGATGCTTCGGCCCTGTCCCCGGGCATGTGTAAAGGAGTCTTGTCCTCGTTCTCCAAGCTGGAAAGAAGGATGAAAGTTTTACGTTTTTTAAGAAAGAAAAGCGCGTGGCCTTCGATGATTTTAACTCTGTTTCATCGTCTGTAGTCGTCAGTGCCAGAGCGTGCAGTAGGAATTGGTAGTTGGGGGCAGCTGCTACCCCTAAGGTTATATAGTGCCCGGGGAGGACGGGCTGTGAGGAGAAGCACCTCGCGGGGAACCTGGCAGGCCTTTACAGGAGGTGTTCTCCTGAAGCTGATGCTTTTCATAGCAACGAAGCAGCTTTGAGAATACTGTTTCTAGGACACAATTCAGTGTTCTTAGAACACACAATCCCCTTATTCCGCCTTCTCTCTCAAAGCCTGGAATAAAAAACCTGTGCGCAGAGCACGCCGTTACTGCCTGGCCTTGGTGCCCACTCGGTGAGAGTGTTGTCCCACGTCCCGCGAGGAAGTCACCAAGGGGCTGAAGTTAACACGGGGTCCTGGCAGTTCCCGCTCCAACAACCTCCAGTCGGGTCGCAGAGGCAGGAGGCCAACGCTCTCCTACGCACTTGTACCCATCAAGGTCAGGCCATCAGGAGCAGGGAAGGTGAGGCTGACAATAAGCTATTTAGTCTTGGCATCTTTACCTGTTTTTAGACAAATTTCAGAATAAGGGGACTGGTTTTCCCATGTTGGACACAAAAAACAATTTTGGTAAGGGCTTAGGGTCTGCAATTAATTATTGTGTCCTTCCTCTGTGATGAACTATCTGCTGAAGTACCAAGTCCTGGTGTGGCCTGCCCTACCTCGGCAATGTGAACAGCTCCTGGATGCTCCTGTGAAGCCAACGGAGCTAGTTTTGTTCTGGCAATGCTTTTTTTTTTTTTTTTTACATTGTTATATATCAAGATTAATATATGTCTTGAGAATACTAGTGCTTTAGGCTGTAGCTAATTTTTAATTTCCCCCCCCCCCGTGACTTTTTAGGATTCTAAAGGTTTTCTGGTAAATTTAAGTCTAAGCTAACTGGATTAATTCTTCGTTTTTTGAATCCCTTAGAAGTAGCCCACAGGCTCCCAGCTTACTGACGGGCAAGTACTCCTTTGATCCTAGGTGCTTTAGTATGTTGTAAAGCAGGCTTCGTAATACTGCAGATTAGTGTAGGTCTGATGTATGACCTAAGTGGATCAGCTGACCTCTTTGTTCATTATAAAATTACATCATGTTGCTATGTAAAACATACAGGTTCTGCAGCAGTGTGGGATGCTTTTTTTGTCTTGCTAAGGCAATAATATCCCGGGAAGTGATGCAGCAGTGTGGCATGTTTAGCACCTGCTTACAGTAGTCTGTGTTTTGAGGGGGGCTGTCCTGTCACATTTGGGTTAATACACAGTGGTTTTAATAGAGACCATGAATCTGAAGAGCAGAGTGAAATATTACTGACACTATATTATGGGGATATAGCTAGTTGTCCTTGGCTAACATTAAAACATTATTAGCAAGTGTCTACTAGTAGCATTATGTGATTTCTATACAAGAAATCTGCTGTTTGTAGACTCCTTTTCTAAATAAAGAGATTATGTCTATATGTAACTCAGTAGACACCTGAAATTAATTATTAAAATTCTTAATAATCACTTCCTGGAATTGAATCACCCTAAATGATGCAGCAGCTTGTAAGCTAATGAAGTAATTCTGTTCTCAGTGTATATCTGATTGAGAGCAGATGAAAGGTCAGAGAGCCAAATGAAGACATCCCAGCTGTGGCATTTGCATCCCAGGACTGAGTGGGTTGCACAAAGACCTGCCAGACCCGGTTCATCCCAAGAGAGTGAGGCTGTTGGAGTGAGAACACTGCCCCTCTCCTGCCCTGGCTTGGGCCTGTCATCCTGTCAAACACCAGGATGTGGTGGTACCATGCTCTCTTCAAGTGCTCGTCTGAACCTGCTTATTTGCAGACTTTGAACAGGAATAGTTCTTGTACAATTAGATGGATCCTTTCCAGATTCATTGAAATGAAGTATCGTATATTAAACATACGAAAAATCCTGGTTGAACCTGTTCCCTGTGTTGGCCAGTTATAAGTCTGTTCTATGTGGTTTTGGAGTGGCAGAACCAGACATTGCAGTTCACCAGCATGCAGAGTGGTAAGACAAACTCTGAAAAAGAGCTTCTGTGCCTGGCAGCCTTTCTACTTTTCCAGCTGTACCAGTTGGTCTAACAAATTTATTTTCAAAATAAAAATATTTATTTATTTATTTAAGGAAAAAAGTAACAAATAGATTACTAAACATGTAGGCCAGGGCAGTGCATAAACCAAGATTAAATTAGATGATATTAGCTTGCTTTTTAAAAAAAGACTCCAGTTGTATTCACAGTCACAAACATTTTAGAGCTCCAAACAGGCCAAGATATGATACATAATGATGATATAACTAGTAGCCTGAAAAGGGCTATTGCTAAGATCAGCACATACAATACTCAGAATGAGTATCCCTGTTACAATAGAATTAAGCTCAAGAGGAACATTGTCAGTATTTGCTAAGAAAAATAAAATATAAAGTAGATGCAACATTCAATAAATATCTGCAGGAGCAGTTGGATTGTCAGGGGTTTTTGTTTTTTTTAGTGAAGTAGGCCAGAAGAAAACAGGCTTACTGGGAATTTTATGATCCTTTAAGAGACTTTTCCTTCTATGTTATTCAGCTTCTGAATATAAGATTATCACTATATCAAACTGCTTACGTTTGCATTATTAAACATTTATACCTAAGCAACTACTTCTTGTTTGTTTTATTTGCAGTCTGCTGACTAGTTGTAACTTCCTTATACACGAGAACCCATGTGTTAGAACTGGAGTCCTGTGGAAGCAGCCACCTTCCAGGACATTCTTTACTGGTAAGTGAAAGCTTCTGTCCACCCAGTGTTTTTAAATTTAGGGTTACTCAAAGTTAGGCAAATTATGTTCACACATTGGTGAATGTGAACTTCTTGAGATTAAAGCAGAAGGTGGGAGTCCAGCATCAGACAGCTATTCAATTCATGGCATTTCCATGGACACAAGCAAATTATGCTTTACTACTTTGGTGTTTTGTTTTCCAGAAGATAAAAGAAGTGTATTTAGCTATTTCATAAGATTCCTTATGAGCTGTTATTCATTGTTTCTCAGCTGTTTTGGAATACTTGAATAGTAAATGTAGAAATAAAAAAATACTGAAATAATTTCCTTTAACAAGAGGAGCTTTTTAGAGAAATAGTTTCCCTAGCCATGGTTGAAAGGTTCTTCTCTCTTCTTTTAGAAGTGCCATCTGTTCCACAGTGATTTTATAGGTATGAAGAGCTTTGGAGAGAGGCAAATCTGGACAGCAATTTAGATGCTATAGTATCCAGAGCAGTATTGGCTAAAAGTGGAAAGGCAGAGCAGATCCCACCTGGGGGGACATC
>NW_010543671.1:3594-12758 GCF_000687285.1 Phaethon lepturus
CCCCCCCCCCCCCCGAATACCTTCATTGAGGCTTATTAATAGGCCATGCAATTGTTTATTTTCTGTTGGTTTTTTTCCTTTTGTTTACTCTCACTGTGTTATACCTGTGTGTTTACCAGAAAGTAACTGGCTTCCTTTGTCCTTGTGACATCTGCTGCCCTAACAGTTTCTTATAATGTACCCCCTTTGAGGGTATTTGCCTTTTTTAAGCTTCTTTGATACTTTACTTTGACAATCATCCTTCTCACTGGGATTATCACTTCTGAAGAAACCTGTGTAACAGGGCCAGGAGAAAAGGAGCTAGGATATTAAAGTGAATGGCTGCTACATTTCTATTTCTATTTCTCCTTCCCCCCTCCCCCCCCCTTTTTCCCCCCACGGGAAATTTATATTGGGATCTGTTTCCATCTTTCTTGGCACTATATGTTTTTTGACAAGTTTGCTATTTAATTAATACATTCAAACATTACAATAGCTAGGCAGCTCCGCATCCTTCATATGTGCCTTATTGTATGTAAATACAATACAAATGTACCTTTCTCATATCACATCCCTCTTGGCACACTAATGAATCAATTTTTTTCCCCGCAAGCATTTTTGTACCACTTAACAACATACTTGTAAACTAGGAGCTAGTCATTTAACAACAGTGTCACTTTCTTGGCTTCATCAGCTCAGCTGTATGCAAAATGAGGGATTTCATGTTTCCCTGTACTCCCTGCTTGCAACAGCTGAAGAAAGTAAAATATTTTGTAAACCAAATTTAATCAGATAGACTGTGATACTAATAACAGGTGCTGGAAGAAGGAGAACTATGGGGAAGAGCATATATAATGGAATCTCTTTACCTGTAGCTTTTAAACTTTTCCAAACGTCTTAAATTTTTCTACTGAAGAAGATCTCTGTATAGTAAATTAAAATCCATTAACCATAGGTCTATTTTTCTCAATTAACTTCTCCATATTACTTAGTTTTCTGAGGAGTTTACAGTTGAAAATTACTTTTTTGAAGACACAATATAATTTAGCAGAGAGATTCATATAGGACAGTGTTTTTACATAAAAAAAAAAAAAAACAAACGTTTTAATGAACTTGCTGATCCAGTAGTTTGTGTACTTCCTACATCTACATTGTATCATTCTTCTTCATTTTGGAATTTGAAACTTTTTAACATCAGTTTAATGTTTTTGCATATCCCATGAGATTTTTTTAAATGTTCTCTTGCTCTAGAGTGTTTCTAGCAGGACAGCACAGCCAAGTCGCGGGCCTGGCATGTTTGTAGCTCTTTTGCTGGGCAGTCTCATGAAGGTGATGTGAAAGAGTCTGCATGGGTGTTGGCAAGAGAACTTTGTAATAGCATAGTCATGAATAATGAGCCTGACAGCTAAAATGATACCTGTTGTCAGCATGAAAGCCAGTGAAATAATGTTAGATGTGAAGTGACTGAGAAAGGCAACATCAAGCTTAATAGATCATGGATAATAAGAAAGAAACAGCACGTACCAGGTGGGAATTTGTTGAAAACTGTTCAACTGTATTCCTGCTTTGTAGTGCACCTCTTGTCAGCTATTCACCATTGAGAAGTCTGAGGAATTCAGACTTAAGCAGTTTAACAGGCCTGAAAGAAAGAAAAGGTGTAAGTGTCATTTTTATATTTCAATCTGTATTTGTGATTTTAATAAATCAGGAAATCAAATTAGGTTTCCATGAGATGTTTAACACCTGATTAAAATGATGCTTGTACTTGGAGTTATTCTAGCTAGGTAATGCTGTGAAGATCAAATATTATTGTTTGTTTTTAATAAATATTTGTTTGAAAGCTTGTAGCATATGTGTTGTCAGATATGACAACTGCATACGGTCTTCAATTTTTGTTTATTTGCCAGCTGAGGTATTGATCCTGTTTTCTATAACACTATCTTTGGGGTACTTGCCTGTCCAAATCCTTTGCCTGGCATGTCATATATGGATATTTCACTATTGAAAAATATGCTTACACAGATTAATAGAAACCGTAGCTCTTTGTCATCTGGAAGTCAAAGTTAATCTTTGGAAAAAAGAAGAGAAAAGAAATCTAGGAAGCTGAGACACATAATGCAAAATGGTTGATCACATGGAAGAAAAGGTCATTTGAAGTTAGCTTTGAGTTTTGAACAAATTAACTTTTTAGCCAGCCATTTTCTAATCTGAATAATAATAATCAGAATATTTCAGGTTCTGATTTGAATTTAAGTCTAGATGACTTGCAAATGATGTCACAAGGAAGAGAAGGTAACTCTTCCTGATTTTCATCTCTACCCCTTGTAACAGCCACCTCTAAGTGTTTGTCTCCTTTCCTAGCAGAAATTCTTAGTTTGGTCAGAGCAGTATTTGTGTCATTGCATCTGATTGCATAGACCAGAGCATGCCTTCGACTATACAGTTTGCTTTCTCATCTTGTGTTTTTCAATGTTTCTGAAGGAATGAGTCTGTTTCATCTGTTCTGAGAGAAGGAAATTTGTTACTTTCTTTTTTGTCTGTCTTGTTTGCTGAATATACTCAATGTTTAAGAGAAATCTAAAACAGGTTAGCCTTATTTGTAAGGAGTTCAGATTTAGGTTTTAAAGCATCTAAAAGTATGTTATTAGTATGTTAAAAGTCCTACACCTTTTTTCTTGGGTCCTGGACTTGTTTCTGCTGGCTCACGTGCCAAGACATAAGCTTTCCTCACATTCTCATGCTGCTTGCCAGAGAGCTGCAGTAGTGTTAGTATCATTAGAGAACATCATGTTCAGCTGAAATCTCTAAACAGCGCCAACTGCCTGAACGTGGTATTGTTGCCAGAATCAGTAACTAATCTCTTTGTCTTGGAATTTGTAAACTTCTTGTGTGAATTTTTTTCATGTCTGAAAGGTGTGGAGTTTTATTTTGTCAGGGCAAAAAAAGTTTAACAACGGCATGTTGGATGCCTGTTGCATTAATGCTGGAGATGAGGAAAAGTCAACTCTTAAATCATTTCTCAACAAATTAAATTGTGTTTTCTGTGGCCTGTGGAACATCAAATGGTTTAGTCTCTAGCACAGGAAGAGAAACGTTCACATCAGTGTAATCAATAAAGGCTTTTGAAGCAGAAACAGCCTCTCCCTGGATACCGGCTGGAAAGAGCTGTTCCCACTGAGGGGTTTTGGTTTGGGAATTTGCTAAGCCCTGGTGAAACAGCTGAGCAGCTTTGCTAACTTAGAACCAAAGATGTGGTGGGAAGGGAGTTAAAGGCTTTAGGGCTAAAGAGTATCATTGGTCTCTGTACAGACATTTCTGTTGAAATAGTGATGCAAAGTTGAAAGGTTGTAGAGTCTTTGTGAATTCAAGATAAATAGAAGTCTTTCTTTATAAATCTTTCTCTAGCTATTCTAAATTCCTGTCCTTTATTGAGCATTGTTCTCTACGGCACAATATTTTCTAGAATCTTAACTGTAGTTGCTGCCTTGTTTGTTGAGTTTGGTTGGGTTTTTTCCCCAGAAAATAAGGTGGGTTTTTCTTTTTCAGTAAGAATAAAGCTGTTTTCATGTTATGATATATTTTAGGACATATAATTCAACCAATGTTTTAAATCACATATGTAGGAAAGAAATGAGCAAAAGGACTATTTTGTATAAAACAAAATGTGAGCAAGAATTACTTTTATTGGGCATCTTTTTGCAGCATCATGGATGAAGAATAGCCGAATGCTTCTAATCAACCCTACCACTTAGAACTAAAACTTCCCAGATTGCTAAGCAATTATGCTTTGTCTCTATGCGCAGCTAGAAATAGATTTGGTGTTTACTGAATTCTTTTGGTTGTTAACGCATCCTTTCATAGGCAAACCCTAAGCCTGACATTGATGGAAAAGGACATAGTCCATTGTTTTTGATTCTGGCTAATCCATGTTAACGATTGTTGTGGAAATGACACCGATCAGTATCCGAGAATTAATTCCTTTGGGCATTTTCGCTCTCCGGTAGTGACTTACGCTCATTGCTGAGAACCTTCAGACTGTAATACAGATAGAAGCAGCACATTCTAATACTTACTTAACCCATTAAGCCTGAACATACTTGTTTTCTCTGAAGATTTTGCAAGGGAAATACTTCCCACCACTGTGACTGCCCTGTGCAGCTGTCCTGTTGTTTAGTGTACATGTATCTCTCAAATGACATGAAAGGCTTGTGTTATGTAGGAGGAGCTGGATAGTTCTCAGTAAGAAATAGATGTAATACTAGATGTCTTTTTTTTTCTATGTGGTGACCTGTATTACCACAGAAATATGCCTATTATCCTGTTTACCAAACGTACACTAAAGCAGGTTGTCATTTCCTTCCCTCTTCCAGTTAGCTGTACAATTTGGGGATTCCCTGACTATAATGAAAGCTTTATGTCTGAGAAGCTTTGTCTGAGAAGCATGAAGCTCCTCAGTACTACAGATTGTTCCTAACAACTCATTATTCTATATAGTAACAACATAGAAGATCTCATAGTTGGAAAGTATGATAAAAATCCAGAGGCAAAGTCATGAGAACCCTAATCCCATGGTGCTTTCAGGCAGCTCATTTTATATATTTCTCCATGGTGCTTTCAGGCAGCTCACTTTGTATTTTTGGGGGGGAAGAATGTTGGAGGGATGTGGGGATTGGGGAATGAGGCTAAAACCACAGATGACGAGTTAGTGTTTGTCAGCTGAGTTTCAGTAACTTAATAAGATGCAACAACTGGAGTACCTAGGAGCATCTATACATACCTTCTGTCACAGATTTCTGATCACATTTTCATCGCCTAAGCTGACATCCCTGACTGCACATCATAGCTTTTTCTTTACTGTGTAGTTGTTCTCTTTCCTGAAGTCTGTTTTTTTTCTGTTACAGACAGGAAGAAGCTTCATACTGCCCCGGTAGGGCAAGTCTTCCGCCTGCGCCCTTTCCATGTTTTGGTAGCTACAGGTGGGGGATATGCAGGATACAGAAAATACGAGGATTACAAGTTGGAACAGCTCGAGAAGAGGGGCATAGAGGTGCCTGTGAAGCTTGCAAGCGAGTGGGAGGTAGGAAACTTGGGGCAATTTTGCTTCTGCCACATTTCATGCAAAGCTCCTTTGCTTTCATTCCAACAGGGGAGTGTTTAATTTCTCCTACACTGCCAATGCATTTTTGACAAATTGTGGAACTAAAGTTTCTGTCGCTTTTGGCTAAAGTCAATATAATGATACATTAGGAACTGCTGGCATCTCCTCCATCTTTTAGTATGGCTGACACTTCATTTTTTTAAATAATTGTCAAATCGAAGGTAAAAGGGGTAGTTAATCAAGTGATTGTGTTATGTATTTTGAATAAAAAGATGTTCGGTAGGCATTGATTCCATTCAGATGGAAGTCATGTAGTCCAACCTCGTGCTTAAAGCAGGGCCAGCGCTGAATTCAGACCAGGTTACTGAGGGCTTTATCCACTTGGGTCTTAAAAGTTTGCAAGGACAGAGATTCCACGGTGTCTCTGGGCAGCCTGTTCCAATGCTTAATTATCCTCATAGTGAAAAATATTTTCCTTGTATCCAGTTAGAACCTTCCCTGTTTCAATTTATGGTTGTTGTTTCTCCATCTTCCTCAGTAAAGAGCCTGGTTCCATCTTCTCAGTAACCTCTTCTTGGGTGTTGGAAGGCTGTTGTTAGGTCCCTCCGAAGTCATCTACGGGCTAAACAAGCCTAATACCCTTAGCCCATCCTCAAAGGCTGTGTGCTGCAACCCTTTCACCATGCTGCTGGCCCTTCACTGGATGTACTCCAGTCTATCAGCATCTTTCTTGATCCTAAAAAACCTGGACACAGCATTCCAGATGTGGTCTAACATGCACAAAGTAAAAGGGAATGACCTTCCCTTGGCTTCTGCTCCTCTATGCTGTTGGTCGTCTTCACTGCCAAGGCACAATGCAGACTCATCTTCAACCCACTGTCCACCTGCAATCCTGAGAGAGCGTAAGGGTGCCTGCAGTAACCGACAGAGCTGTGGCTCTGCTTAGTGCAATGCATTTTCTCATTTTCCCCACCTTGCATTGCAAGGTAGCAAATTAAGCACGTTTTGCAATTTACAGAATTAAATACAGAAATCAAAATAGGCAAGACTAAAATTATGTATTGTAAAATTTTTTTTCTTGGGTAACACCTAGATCTGTAATGGCTCTTGCTGGTGCTGAGGGATTTTTGCCTTTTCCTTCTGCATTCCAAGGAGTTTAAAAATTATTATGGAATTGTGCTGGGTGTATCAGATTCATCGGTCAAATATCCATTGCAGCATTGAAGTAAGAAGTATTTTATAACTCCCTATAACTGCTGTATCTCCTTTGAAATATTAAGTATATTGTACTACTCCATGTTAGAGAGTTTAAAGGTTATGTGGTATTCTTCCAAACAGCCAGGTGAGTGCCTGCTTCAGTGCCATTTCTGAAGGCAAGGAGTTAAAAATTCTGGGATTGTAGGATTGTGTAGGAGATGCTTCAGTGTGACCTTTAGCATTCCCGTTTCTTTGCATTCCTGAGCGAACTGCCAGTTTGTGAGTGGTTTGGCCACATGCCTGTGGGGGACTAGGCTGGAATCCCTAAATTCATTTTTACAAGTGACCCAAATCAGATATGATCCAGACAGTCCAGATGCTGACAGCTTAGGCTATGATAGCTTCTGAAGACTTTGTCTGTAAATCTGTCTCCTGTATATTCTTCCCCTGCTGAAGTGTGTTTCAAGCAGGTTTTATGTTCTGATTAAAAAAAAAAAGAGATGAGTAAGTGTCCATGGAGTATTTATTTTAAAAGGCAAGGTAAATTGAGTTTTGATCCTTGAAAACAATTTTTTTAATTATTGTTCATACTTTTAGGTATGAAATTAGGTAATTCCCTTATTAAATTTGCTTTCATTATACTGATATGCTGGTTTGTTATTACTTGATGGTTATTATTTGGTGAAGCTACAAATATTGCTTTTGATGACACAGCTCTAAATGATTTATTTTTTGCAGTGTGGAATCACACAAAGAATTTCAAACTGATAAGTAGGGCTCCAAATGCAGCAGATACTAGTAGGAGGCACTAACAAGGTTTCCTAGTCCTTCCTGATAAATGCTTAAGTTCTGTTGAATGCGTCTGTGGCAGGAAGGGAGGCTTGACAATTAGGAGGAAATAAAGAAACTGTGTTCAGACATTGCAAGAAATATTCCAAACAATGAAGTATTCAAGAAAAATAAGAGCTGCCTTGTTCCTTTTTATTGGAAAGTAGAGTGATTTCCCCCCCCGACCTGTCATTTTCCATTATTCTGTTTTTTGCATCCCTGGAAGCCCACTTACAGTGTGGAAGAGGGGTGTCGTCTTGCTTGTAGAGCAGAATAAGCCTTTGCATAGGCAAAAAGAGACCAAGCGTGATTGACTGGGCTTTGAAAGGGTAAGATAGAACAAGAAGCTGCTGCACATGCCCTCACTGCTGAGCCCGCTGTTGTGAAGTTCTGATTCCACAGTACCAACCTCATCTTCATGTGAGAACGTGCACCATCTTCCACCTGACAGCTCTGTGTGTAGGGCAGATTCCCCTGCTTTTGAGCAGAAGACAGAGATATGAAATAGGTAATAATCATCTTGTGCAAGCAGAGAATCTCTGCCTGTTGCATATCAGTATCATAGAAGTGTGCCTAGTTTTTGATTGGTTTTCCTATAGGTTTTTGCTTTGCTCAAGCTTCGTAAAAGAAAAGGGAGGGAAAATTAATCTGGTTTAAGTCAAGTGTCCCTTAAATTCTTCCACAGGGAAAGACAAAACTGTTGTTTCTTTAGCATAGACCTTTTCTTCCTATAATTTTCTTAAGACACATTATGTAGCTAATAGCTTGAGCTGATTAACGCCTTAGTGTGTCTCCTACTGTGAATACCAGTGAGGATCAGCTTTCATTTAATGAGATGAGGTAAAGCAGAGGGCTTGGAGGGAGACAGGTAGATATTTATCAGAGGGATGGAAGCTTATTGTTTCAAATCCTTGCTGTCACAGAACACTTCCTGGCTGGGATCTGCATGCAGAGCATGCCGTTCATATGCTAACTAGAGGCATTTTGCCTCTTCTCACCTGGGCACTGGGGCAGCGTTGATACAGGATGGAAGGAATCCTTGGGGAAACCTTGGACAAAGAGTGATTTTTGGATGAGCAGAGTGACCAGATGAACAGGAGGTTTCCTCTAGAGAGAGGAGCTTCTTGTAGCTCTCCTTTGCTTCCGTAGTTTGTTCTGTTTTGTGTAAGCGAAAAGCAGTGTTTCTTGGAGTGACATGCACCAGAAAAACACAGTGAACCTTTCGGGGAAGTGAGCTGCAGTGGCAGCTGATAATACAGATAACACACAGTTCTGTCTTGTTCGAACCTCAGCTTGTTGTCATGGGCCATAGGTTTTCAAAGCAGCTTAGTACAGTGGGGAGGTGCTTGAGTATAGGTTTAGGATCTTGATTCTCAGAGGTAAGAACAACACAGTCTTTCCTATTGATATTAAGAACTGCTCGTATTTGTGCAACACTGGGTGCTGTTTTGGCAGTACAATGTAGAAGGCGCTTTTCTTGGCGCAGAGGAGATAGACGTTTAGTATTATGGTAAGAGGTGTACATCAAGTTCAGGAAAGAGCTAATAATGGAAAAATCTCTGAATTTTTTTTTTTTAATCCAGCTTTGGGAGAAGGAAACATAATCTCCAATTGGTTGGTCTCTTACTCTTCATTTTTGCTCCCGTGTTCATCATGTTTGGAGTTTTATTTCAGCAAACAGGCAATTACAAAAAAAAAATTCTTGTAGAATGGCCCAATGCACATGACAAAGATGGTCCAAAAATGTTAAAAAGGGGTGAAATTTTAACAACATCCAAATGTGTGAAGGGTGTGACAGTGTAAACGTTTTCCTCAGCTGTCCTGGAAAAATGAAGAACTCAGTAAAGTCAGTATTCTTTTCCTAATCTGACCAGCGAGATGGCTTTTTTGGCTATACAAATCTGTTCTATCTCGTACAACTTTCTGAGCACCTTGCTGGGATTATGGAGCAATTTATCCGAGCGTTTCAGGAGCGCTGTGTGAGGCTGCGCTTCCTTGCTTTGGCTGCGAGCGCGGTGTGTCCGATGGCGTCAAGGCGGCGAGAGGCGCGGGCAGCCGTGCG
>NW_010543672.1:0-4311 GCF_000687285.1 Phaethon lepturus
TTATAAATTTTATTTTATATATATATAAACTATCCAAGTTTGTAAACAATAATTAGTTTTTCATTTAATGTGCAACAGCTGACGAACCCGTAAGTAGACATGCATGTTCTTCTGACGTACGGATGAGGTGACAGCAGTTCACCAGTATTAAAGAGCGTACTATAGCAGACAGTGGTAAAACATCATTATTTTCTGATGGATAAGAGTCATCAAGTTACAGGCCTAGTTTCGGTAATTACTTATTTCATAATGAATCTGAGGCTGGATCAGGAAGAGGAACAAGCACCGTCTGTCACCAGTCCTGGTGTTGCAGAACAAATGCACTACTCTTCCCAGTGACAGTCCCTCGCACTCACAGAGCCCTTTTGCAGTCATTAGCATCCCTCGTGCAGCTCAGTGCAGGCAGCATTTGAATTCCTCCAGGCAGTACATCCAAAGTATTATCTACCGACTCTCTACCAGTGTAAGGTCAAAAATGATATGAAAGACAATATGGAACTGATTCATGGAAAACAAGGAAGGAAACAGAAAAGCCACTTCAACCTTACTATTAAATTCATGCCACACCCCGTTGCACCACTGGGATCTCAGCAAATGTTGAAGTACTGTCCGGAACAGACGTGGGTGGATGCATTTACTCAAATGGGTCCTGAGCTGCTACCTATTAAAGAAACTCCTCGACCAGGCACAGGAGATCTTCCTGTGGTTCTATTCAGATCACTCAAGTCATTCATCCCTTAGAAACTTAGGAAAATAATATAATCTTCGAAAAGGATTGCTTCATTTCAGTTGCCAGTACATGGTTTCCAGAGTAACGTAAGAAACCAAGAACGCGCGCTGCAAACTTAAATTGTAATGAGCGCAAACACAACCCACTGCTTTCAAGCAATGGCAATAAACTGAACAACGACATTCTCTGCCTAATTATAGCAGCTGACTACGTACCCCAGCTGGAGTTTCAGACTACCGGGTTAGTGTTTATGCTGGCTTGTCATGCAGAAACAAACAGTAGTAACGGCGCAGGCACAGCGCAGTGACAGTGACAGCTTTAGGGGACGCGCAGACAGAGCACTAAAGGAATCATTTCCTTGCGTCGTCTGTTTATGTTCCCCTTATCTTCGTATCTATTTCTGCTAATTTGCTTGGCGTTTGATGGTTTGTGAATGCAGCATCTTTGCCATCTCGGTTCCATATTGGTAGCACATATGCACTTTAGCTTATCATGACGAGGAGTTCAGTATAAGCGATGATCAGAGCGTCTTGCACTTTATAACAGCAGCTATAAACGTTCAGGGAAAGATAAAATAAAATCGGATATTTACAAATGCTTCCCCTTTTGGCAAATTCAGCTCCAGACCTTTATATCTTTAAAATGCATAAAGAGTATAAATCCTAAACAAAATAAATATATTTAACTGTGTAAAATACTGGGAGACACAGAGTTTATGAAAAATGCTGCCCATTACTGTGCTCTGTTTTATTACAGGATATATATTTTATGAAGGATTTTCAGTAAGAAAGAGAAGATACTTCGTTCTTTATTTGCATATGTGAAGAGAAACATATGCCTTCTCCTAGATCTGCTCCTCCTCCCAACACAGTCCCAACTCTGCAGCCGAATCACTCCGGTCACCTCCAGCCTCCCCGAAATCCCACACCTTCCAGCTCTCCGCATCCCTGTTTTGGACTTTCCACCATCACTGACCCTACTGCCTGTGCCCATCCATCCCCAGTCCATGCTGCTGGCTGATGCATAAGCAGTTCAGGATGCATGGCACAAAGGAATGAGTTTCAACATTTGCAGAAGTTTCTCCCTATGATTTTTTGGCCAAAAATGCTCCTAGAAGTGAACATCCATTTTCACGTAGTCTCAGTCCCTTTGGAAACTCCACTTGGTCAAGTGCCAGAGCCAGCCACCCACCCTTGTTCTCCCCAACTTTTACAACAGCTTTGATAAAACAAGCTTCCTCCTTATTGAAAGCTCATTGTGCTTCACCGATCAGTCCCCACTGTGGCTTTCTGAGGGTCCTGTGCTCTGTTACACCATTTAGAGGCTCCACCTATGGTCCTCGTTAATATTCTGTATTTCATATACTACCAGCTTCACACCAGAAGTTATCAGCACTTTTTCTTCCATAGCAGTCTAGCTCTAACCAAACTAAAAGCTTGGATTACTCCTTTCTTGAGCTATGCAAGCTACAGATCCCCCCTTCCCCTGCAACCGCCATCATCCTCATGCCACTTACTTTTGGATGGTATTTTTCATTTGGAACTGTCTGTACAGTCTTAAATCTTTCCATTTGGACTCCTACGTTGTGCGTTTCGTCTGCACAGCATCTCTAAGATATCACCCGGCAAAAACGTGAGGATTGGTGGCAAATAGTGCAGACATGGCCTTCCCTTAGTCCTCCTAAAAAGTGACTTCCAGGGACTGGTATTGTCTGGAGTCAAATACAGAGCCTGAGAGTCGCGGTTCTACAGTCTGTACCTGTAGCCCCACCTGTGAGACCCAGGTAAATTCCAAAATAGTCATTGTATAAGAAAATTAACACCGAGACTTGGTCAGACAGGAAAGAGGCAGAGCAGGCTGCAAAGCAAAGCCCAGACTAGGGCCCAAGCACCAGACCATAAGCTGGGGCTCCTGCTCTACCAAAACCAGGTTTACCCATGGGAAGATCTTTGGGCTTTGGTTTCCAGGAAAGGACAGTCTAAGCCATAACAGAGCGGTCTGGCTGGGCAGCTGAAGAGGCATTTAATTGCATAGTAGTACTAATGTTAATCAAGAGAGAACGCTAATAATAACTAATCCCCACAAAGCAGGTGGATGAGACTGCTCTTCTAGGGAATTCTGTGCTGCAGAGGACCCCTTGCTCCCAACACTGTGAACTTGAGGATGACGCTTTCCTACACTTTCCAGTAAAAGTCTCTTCCCAAGGCATATATAGATTTGCTAACACATTGCAACTCGCAGGGAAGGAATGATTTGGGAATCAAACTGAGCTTTCAAATGCCTAGTTGGAGCACAAATTTAAATGTATATGTACTCTGCCTACGCCAAGTGAATTAAGAGGTTCCCACGCCAGGTACAGAAAGGTCTGCTTTGAACCAGTAAACCAGCATCCCAGTTAACACTTAAACTAATACAAGTTTATGCCATGGAGTACGCTACGCATTTCATCCAGGAAATCCACTTGCCCATGTGCCCCGCAACGATTTCTTCACCGGCCGGCTCCCCAGCCTTGCAGCTGCAGCTGCAGGACCGCGGCAATGCCATCAAACGCCTCGCCAGCGATGACCAAACGTGACATCTGCTGGCTGAGCCGCGGAAGAGCTCACGCTGCTCTTCCCTGCAATCCCTCCTCCTTCCGATGCAGGATTCGCGGTGAAAAACACTTCCTTTTCACATCGAGACCAGGTCTCACCAAGAAACTAAAAAGAATGGGCTGCCGAGTTTCATTTCCATTCGTTTGGGCCTAACACATCCCTGTTTGTTGGTACACAGCTTCAGTACGATTTGAAATTAGGTTTATAAGATGGTCCAATGTACTTGGATTTCTCTCTTCAGACAGATCATGATAAGATGTGACCTTATCATCTTATCGTGATAAGATTCCTGTATTTATCCCTGTGCGACGACATTTTGAGGGATAAATAAACCCAGTTTAGAACAGCCTCCGAAGCTGGCTGATTCACACACACAGCCCCCCTTTTTACTGCTGAGCTTTCTGCAAGCTCACACGCACGTATACACATGCTCGCCGTAATTTCACGTGATAATTTTTGTAGAGACATAGGCACACACTTACATATGCCCTACACACACGTGCGAATGAATGCCTGTGTGTCAGCAGACGCGTGCCCGTGCCTGACGAGGAAGCAGTTACTGAAGCGAGGTGAAATACAGTTCAAACAGAAGACAAGGCGCAGCCTCTGCTCGAGGCGGAGGCGGCCATTTACCTGTCGCGAAGCGAACGCTACAGAAGTCCCGCGGGGGCCGCGGGCGTGGAAGGGGAAGCGGCGTCACGCGCCCGTCAGCGCGAAAGACCTGATAAACGAAGGATGGGCAGGGACGAGAAAGCGGTGTGATACAGAGAGCAGGGCGCTGCCATGAAATCGTAAATGATAACGTGCCGCCACACGCACGTAAAGCAAGCTGCGGCCTCTGAGAAGGGGCTGAGGTGGGGACACTCTGACACAAAACAGGTATCTCGGGATCAGAGCGCGACGCTGAGTCACAGAAGCAGCATCCGCAGCCGGGAGACGATGCGGCTCGGCGCAGTCCTTTGGGAGCGACGGCGGGAGCAGGCAGCT
>NW_010543673.1:0-374 GCF_000687285.1 Phaethon lepturus
GCCGCGGGGGAGGGCTGGACCTGCGCTGCCGCGTCTCGCCGGGCTAGCCCCCAGCCCGGAGACTCCCCGCCCTCCTGGGGCTGGGGCAGGGCTCCGGAGCCGGGAGAGCCTCCCCCGGCGAGGACAGACACCCATCTCCTCCCCTCCTTCCTATCGGTCGCCGCCGCCGGGCAGAGGAGAAACGGTGACCTCGAGTGTTGTTGTATTGCTGTACAATCTAGGGTTAATGCGAAAGGGCTGGTGGAAGAAATGCGATGTTTAGATTTTAATATCAGCATATGGTAATAGGTAAAATAAATGAATCGGTTAGTATTCCGCTCCTGTAATACTTGGCGCGGGAGAGAGGCTGCTGTTACAATTTCTTTTCCGACTCG
>NW_010543673.1:450-1034 GCF_000687285.1 Phaethon lepturus
CAGCCTTGAGGGGGTCGGGGAGCCCTGCGGAGGGGAGGGGGGCAGCTCCTTGCCTCCTAACCGCAAAGCTGCGGGGAGACACGTCCTCGGGCTCAGAAAGCCCCGTGGATGCCTCGGGAGTGGGATTGCATCAGCGTAGATAGAGAGCGGAATCCGCAGGGTGACCCCGGTCCCCCCACTCCTGGTAAGGGATGTGACTCTCATGCCTGTCACCTGCACACCCTCGGGTATTTTCTGTTTCCCTGCGGCTGACCGGAGCTCTGCGTTTGAAATGTTGTGCTAACTTGGGAGATGGACGGTGAAGTCAGCCTTGTGGGAAATTCCTGGGGAATACAGGATTACCTTGGGAAGAAGATGATAGGCGTGTGGGTGGTGTCATCTGGGGGCGCTTGGGGGGAGAGGCAGATGCCTGCTTTCCAGACCCTGTTCGTGTTTCAGCAGCGGCCATTAATGACAACTGCGCGGATGTCTGTTTAGAGTGAGGTGTGTGGTGGCTGGAGGGGTGGCGAGGTGTGAGGCAATTCACACTGACTTGTCTAGACCCCACCGGGGGGTGGAGGGAGGGGACACCCCCCCCCCCCCCC
>NW_010543673.1:1065-15408 GCF_000687285.1 Phaethon lepturus
GTTTGCAAGGCAGGCTGGTCCCACCTCCCATGTCTGAAAGTTAAGGTGGAAACATTTCCTTGTTTGTCGTCGTCGTCGTCGTCCCCCCTGCGCCCTGACGGGGGGAGGTTCATGACATGTAAAATTCTTGGACTGCTCTTTGGGGAGCCTGCAGGTTGAGTATGTGTTTCGCTTTTGACTGAGAACTGTTTTCCTTTCTGATGGCTGGAAACTGGGGAGAAAAAAAAAAGAGATTTAAAAATAAAATTAGACTATATCGTTGAAGTGGTAAAGGAAATGTTCTCAAGATCCCACGTAGCAAGCTGGAAATGAATGCGAACTGTTCCTGCTCTGTATCTCTTCCAAATTCAGATCTCTCTGAAAGATGCTCTCTCCTCCTGCTTCCTAGCAAAGCCCAATCTGCATGGCTAGTCAATCACGTAATGTAAATGAGGTGCTTTTTCTGAGCCTCCTAAAGAGGCAACGGGAACGTGTTGCTACTGCAGCAGGAGTGACAGTCTGGTCACCCGCGTAACCCAGCATGTACAGGAACGATGTGGCAATCCATCCCGCCTTAAACTTTCTGTTGTGTCACAAAGCCTCACAAAATTCGAGGGGACTACTGCCGCTACCCTCTTGCTTCAACTGCTGTTGAGCTGGCAAAGCCCCCTTATGCCACCCTCTGGAAGGTACAGTGACTGTAGTTGACACATGCTTAATTTTCAAGAGGAAGACCGTAGACCGGTAAAGGGATAACTTGGAGTCAGATCAGGCTTGCTTAAATAATTATTCAAAGTTTGATAGTGCAACTTCGCACATCTTGCTACCATAAATGTTTTTTCTGTAACTTCCAAATAACAATATGTATATACATTTGGAGAGGTTTGGTAAAATGGGAACAGTTACTAGAGCAACCTCCTAAACGTCTTTAACGGTGAGTACTAACACAATGTGCATTCTGCAGATAAAGAGTTTCAGTCAGCGTTTTGAGAGCATAGCTATTGTTTATTCCTCCACTGACTTAAATATCCTACCAGTTGTGTAAATCTGTGCGTGGTTTCTTAAATCTGCTCTTTCGGCACCGATTTTTCTGTACCCCATTGGAAGTATGAAGCATCAGGTCTGAGTTGCTGCATTGTGCATCCGTGATGCATATGCATTTGCTATGTTGTAGGATAGCTTGGAGTTATCAGCATGTTGGTGTCTATTTGTAGGGACAGCTACACCACAGGGCTGGATGGGTGCATGGGAACCATACCATGTTGCACTTCAGAAGTAGATACAGGACTGAATTAGGGAACATAGAACTTTACCAGGGTTGATTTTAAAGAGCATGGATTTCAGACAGGAGTTGGAAGTTGGCCCCAGATCTTTCCCCTCAACTTAAGAAATAAATCTTCTGTAAGTTCCTGATGTATTGCTACCAGGACCAGTATGCTTCAAGATTCAGGAGCTACGTCTGTACGCTGGTAGGACACATCCTTAAAAAGTAGAATCCTTCAGGTCTCCCTTGCTTATTGCTCCTTTCCCTGTTCTTAGCAGCCTGATACGCATGGAGATTTAGCACTGAACTCTGTGATTTAAGTCATTTGTGAACAACTTCAGACATGGGGCATAATGTGTTTTTAAAGCTGTGCTTCTTCTTAGCAAAGAGGTGAACGAAACAAAACCAGTAGCTTTACACTTTTCCTTTCATAGATTTAATAAAGCTTTGGAACCAATTTGGTTACCTTTGTGGCCTTAATTAAAATGCTTTTAAACAGGGACATAGTATGAATGTTGGCTTTCCTTTTTTTGTTTTGCTTTTGTAGAAGCACATAATCATTAAGGTTGGAAAAGACCTCTAAGATCATCAAATCCAACTGTCAATCCAACACCACTATGCCCACTACACCGTGTCCTGAAGTGCCACGTCTACATGTTTTTTGAACACCTCCAGGGATGGTGACTCCACCACCTCCCTGGGCAGCCTATTCCAACGGCTGAACGCTCAGTAAATAAATTTTTCCTAATCCCCAGTCTAAACCTCCCCTGGCGCAACTGGAGGCCATTTCCTCTTGTCCTATTGCTAGTTATTTAGGAGAAGTGACCAACACCCACCTTGCTGTACCCTTCTTTAAGGTAGTTGTAGAGAGCGATAAGGTCTCCCCTCAGCCTCCTCTTCTACAGACGATGTTTGATAGCAGAGCATCTATCCAGCTAAGCATCAAAATCTGAAAATGGGAAAGTCATTTCTGGCCTTAGTTCAGCTGTAACAGTAAGTCTGATATAAAACCCATTGGTTTGGAGAACCAAACCTTTTTACTCCATGAAGGTGGTTTTAGATCCTCATCAAAAAGTCAAGTAAACTTAACAGATCTCTGGCAAAATGAGGCATTGCTTTTGTGTGAACGAGCTAGTTTTCTCCTAAATTTAGAGTGTGTAGCTGAAAGCTGAACTAACAGCCAATTAATATGCACTTCTCAGTGCTTAAAGCATGCAGATAGGTGACTGACTAGTTCAAGCTTGAGATCTGGATGTAGCCAAAAGGCTGCTTGAGACCTAGCAAACTTGGTTTTAATTCTGCCCTGTTAATAGTTTACAAATCAGCATGTGAACCACAGGAAAAAGTAGTTAAAGTGGAAAGAATTATTGCGCAAAACTCTGCAATCACCTTCCTGTTTTAATTAAAAATACCTAATCAACTGATTGATGAAGGCAAAAAAGTATCTTGCAGGTATGTATTGTTTGTTTTGCTGCTACTAGAGCATTCTATTTTATGCATTAGTTGATATGAAATCTTCTGGGGAAGGGTAGATTGAGTGCCTAAAAAGCTTGTAAGAGTACAACAGAGCAGACTTCTGGGAGAGAAGATGCTCCTGCAACTTTGGTTGCTTAGGTGGTTTATTATAAGAGACTTTACAATAAATACTAACTTAGCAGTAATTGGATTTGATTTGTCTTTTGGCAGTTCAGGCAGTTGGTGTAATCCTGTTGGCGGTTTTATGTATTCTAGCTGTTAGGATTACATGCTGTTCTTTGGTGACTGCGTACCTGACTGATCTTTTTTTCCAAGCTATAACACAAAAGATGATAGAGCGAATACTTATAGTCACTGGTGACAAATCTCTGAGTAAGAGCTAAGGTCATTTAAAATAGTGTCTGTTTTGTATATATAAGATCTATTTCTCTGACCTTTGTATGACACCTGCGTATGCGCAAAATACGCAGCTTTGGGTGTGGGAGAGAGAAGAATGTTCTTCCCGGATTCACCTGAGAAGGGAAAAGCCATTAGAGCATTTGAGAAGGGTGACCTATAGCTGTAGGGTGGCCTTGGACCCCTGTAGATTCCCCTGTTTTTGGAGACTTGACCTGGTCAGTGTGATTGTCCTGAATCCTTGGCTGATGTTAATGAGCTTTGGAGGTGCCAGAATGCAGCAAACCCCCAGCACTGCGAAGGCATGAGCAAGGCAGCCAGCCCCCTCTGCTCTCTAGCCTGTATTGGGAATGCAGATGAAGGTTGTAATTGGGGCTCTTTCTTTTGGTTTTTGTTTTTTTTGAGGGGATCTCTGTCTCTACTGAGTAACTCGTTGGAGGGGTTTCTGAGGGCAGTTAATGACACAGGAGACTAGTGGTGTATCTCACTTAGGATGCTGCAGCTGTGGAGGCAGCACAGAGCAGTGATGAGCCAAGTGCTGGTCAGGCTCTTACTTTGTGTATGAACTCTTATCTCAGCTGTGCTGGCTCATACTGGGAATAACTACTCTGAAGTAATGCTGTTATTGGGAGTTTACATTGGTAGTGTCAAGATTGGAATCTTAGCCTAAAGGTGAACACAGAGGAATCCTGGGCTTTTTCCTAATTTTACTTGGAACTTCAAAGAAGCAAACCTTTCTGTAGTGGATGTTTGCCTGAGGAAGGGCCATGGACTGCTGTCTTTCTCCAGCCTACTTTGCCCGTCATCAAGAGAATGCCCTGCAACACAGAAAGACACAGTCTTGGTTCAAATGAATTCCCTGAAATAGTGCAGTCTGAAGGGCAAAGAAAAAAGAGAAAGAGAGGAAGGTTCACTGTGAAGTGCCACAAAGACACTGGGTATTTTCTGTCATGGGTGAAGTGCTAGCTTATTTTTCATTTAGTTCTGATGTTTCATTTCCGCTTCATTTTCTAATCTGAACAAACCATTAAAGATAGCGGGAGAAGAAACTGAATAAAGAGACAAAGCTGACTGAAAAAAGCTGGTAAAAAGATTTTGGAAGACATTTAGGAAGGATGTAAGGAGAAAAATATTCCTGATAAAACAGCTTCAGGAGCCGTCTTAGTAGAACAGTAGAGAGTCCTTTCTAAGATGAAGATCACGCTTAAGCACTAAAATGCTGCTGTTGCTGAAGTGATTTAATTAGTGGGAGAGAAACACAGACAGCCCACTGCTTTTATCAGTGCTTTTATTTGTTATTTTTGTTGTTAGGTGGTCAGATTTTGGAATTTGTGGGTAAAATAGCTTGGTTTTTACAGAAGGACACATTAGCACACATTTCTACTCAAAATACCAATTTCTGCAGAAAGTGGCTTAAGAGCTAGGTTGTAAGACTGTGTAAATAGCTCTGCTTGAGGATCTGGGAGGGCTATGTGAGAAGGGTTGTTAATACGCCCATTTTACAGACTTCTTGCTGTGGTAACTCGGGAGCCTTCTTGCAAAGCCAGGTTATCGCTTGTCTCATTTACTTCATTCACGTGGTTCTTTGTCACACCTTTTAAACAGGAGGAGGATACTGCTTCTTGGTTTCCACTGAATTTATGGCTCAGTGCACAACCATTAGAGTGATTTTAGTGATTTATTCTTTTGGATGACATGTAGAATTGCAGTCTTTTACCGTTCCATTGTTAAATTTCACATGGCACTTTTTACAAAAATAAAAATATTAATCCCAGCATGTCAGTGTAACTTGAATAGCTGATTCCAGCATCTTCGGTTTGCCTACAGTTTCCTCCTCACTGTAGCTTGAGAAACTGCTTCTGTCTCAGTGGTTTCTGTCTTCCATCTGGCACTTGGTTGTATTTAGTAAGGGCAAGGTGCTCCCGTATAAGGTCTGGGTGTGTTGTCAGCTAGCCCATGGGAACACTCCACGAGTACTGCTGAGCTGCAGGCCAGTTCCCAGCCTTGCCTGCAGCAGCTCAGGGACAGTGCACACAGATACTGTTAGCTCTGTGCCATCTTGCAGCACTTGAAAGATGCTGCCAGGTGATTGTATGATTCCAGATTTCTCTGATATCCACCCTGTATCATAGGATACATGATATAGGGGAGCCCCACCCTATTTCATAGCTGACAGTTCTATTTAAATGTAAGGATATTACTTGGACCAGCAGCTCCAAATTTTGCAGGCTGATGAGCGGTAATATAGGGATGATAACAGGCAGCATTGTGCTCTCATCTTGCAGATCTCTGTATTAACTTTTCTTGTTTGTAGGGATATTTCCCGGGTCAAGCAAATGTAATGAGAGCAGGCCACTGTGTATTGTTTGCTACAAGAGCTGTTAAAATTTCACAGTGGTGTATGGGCAATTTCCCAGAGAGTAATGGGCAGAATATTTTGTGAAGGACGCTCTTCATGACCCTTGTGGAGAAAATAAATCTCTTTGAACCAGAGAAATTAATTATTCTCTGTCAGAAGTTGGAGAGAGATGCTTTAAAAAAAACACAACACTTGAGTATTCTGATGATCTGTTTTTGGTGGTTTTGATTGAACTTTCTTTTAACTGTGTTTTGTGCATTTTCAGTAAGCAACATACGTGACTGTAACCTTAGGGTATGGTCATTCTGGTCCATAATGGTGATGAATATGGTTAACCTCACAGATGCTCCTGGGTTTGTCAGGGACAGCTACAGAGACTATTCCTCTGGGTTGCCACTAGCTCAGATCTTCCAGAGTAGCTGTGCAAGCTGATCTGATTTTGTTTTATGGAAATGCAGTAGCAGTAA
The DNA here is from genome assembly GCF_000687285.1 of Phaethon lepturus. Lineage (NCBI taxonomy): Eukaryota > Metazoa > Chordata > Aves > Phaethontiformes > Phaethontidae > Phaethon > Phaethon lepturus. The sequence continues at coordinate 7,007 of NW_010543673.1, forward strand.
GGCTGGCTGGGAAACAGACCTTTGGGAGAGGTGAGTGATGAGAGTTCGGGGGTGAGCAGGGATCTTGTCAGCTGAAGCTGGGAAAGGCCTTGCACATGCTGGGCCAGCGTTTTCTTTCAGAACGGCAGTAAAGTCACTGCGTTTCAGTTCTGTGCTAGTCCACACTTCATTTGGCAATATCCAAGCTACATAGCTAAGCTTATATAGATGTGTACTGGTTAACTATAGTGGTGTTTGAATTCTTGATTACTGTGGCAGAAGGTTATGTCAAAGTCTCCACTGAATAGACCTGTGCTTCATCTAGCAAACTGAACGTATAGCCTATGAAGATTTTCTTAATACTTTTTTTTCTTTCAGTTTTTACACTTAGGTAATACCAAAGCTTGGAATAACTTATGTGGAAATCTTTGGTGTCTGGTGGTGTATCTGACCGCATGAAATAAACCTTGTGTCTTTATTCTCTGCTGTTGTCTTCAAACAGGAGCTGCAAGTTTGAGGAAAGAAAATATTTGTGAGGCAGCACAATGAAAGTAATTAGAATGTGGTATATTTTATTTTTATTGTTACATCTAAAATGAGTGTAAACACAAGCTAGAAATGAAACCCACACTCTAATGGATTTAAATATTGACAGCTTAAGTGCCATGTGTATGACAAGGAAAGAAGAACAACTTGAAGCAGAAATACAATGTTGCCTTTGCATTTTGTTTTTTAGTCTCTGTCAAAGAAAAATGGTAGACGGGTGAGCATAAGTTAAATGCACTAAATGAAAACCTCTGTAGCCTTAAAGTATTAATAAAGGAGTATTTGATTGCCATGTTGTAGAAACATGAAAATCTAGTTTTAGTCTCTGCACCATAAGGGCTTGGTTTATGTAGTACTTGAATATTCATGTGTTCTTGCAATTGTTGACTGTTAACGTTGTGCAAGCCATTAAGGCAGTAATTGTTTCTTCCTTTCTTGCATCGGAACAGTCCTCTGGGCCTGTGGTTTCTTGGGGGGAGCTCTGCAAAGAGAACCCCTATACTGGCTGGATAGGAGGCACTGCGAGAGCGTCACGATGAACTGCGAACAAATCCTGTGATTTGGCATAGGTGTAACTGAAGCCTGCTTGCATGACCTGAATGGAAGTCTTACCTTTGATTACCTAGAAAGTAAATGCAGTCTGTGATACAATCCCACAAATGAGATTCGGCAGATAAGCATGTGGCCTCTTCCTAAAATACCTGAAAGTAAAGCTCAAAATATCTGAGTTGTTTTTGAAACAAACTAGCCTGGTTTTAGGACGTTAGTGAGTTTGTGATATTGAGAGTATCTTGGACTACTTCCTTTGTACAGGTTGCACGTGCATGCCCTAGTCAGCTTTCTGTTGTCTGATGATGAAGGACTCTGCATAGCGCTTGTTGCCTTTGGAGAAGCGCCTACTGGTTTCTGAATCCATTAAGTTATTTAACATTCACAAATAGGATCTTTAAATCTCTTATGAACAGTCTTAACTGTGTTAACTTCTATGTCTACTAGCATAAATTTGTTCATAATAACAAAATTGCTGCAGTTCTGATAGTCAAGGAACTTTCCAGTACTCATTTCACTTATCTTGGAGGGTTTTTTTCCCCTGTAGGTCCCCGAATCAGTCACAGGGCAGTAGATAGTCTTATTAACAGCCTTCCTTTACTTCCCTTTTTTTTTTTAATCTTTATGTTGTTTTTTTTTATTTTTGCCTACCAGGATTTGAGAACAGTGCATTTCATGAGAATAAAACTTCAGTTTTAGGGGGGGGAGTTCTTTTACCATTTAATGTGAAACAAGGCTATTTACATAAGTACTTAAAACTAAATAACATCTGTGTAAATGTACCTGGTGTGTTTCAGATGGTGGCTGTTTCAGGGTTTTTTTTATTAAGGATAAGTCTACAGACTCTTGAATAAAATGGGATTTATGACTGATGAACCATGGGGCAGAACGTGAGCTTTTAAAGAAACCTCTTAGTATTTTGGAAAAACTCCAGAGAGTAAGATACTGTTAACTCCTGTTGAAAACGTAGTCGCCAGCACACTTGGGAGTGGAAGCGGAGTGTACAGTTTCCAGGAATTCTGCAGCAGCCTCTATCATGATATGGCATCTTTCCATTTGGCAGCCAACTCGGGAACCAAAGTAGAGGGAGGTGGAAGGCTGGTGGTGAGTGGTGTTTTTCCTCTTAGCTGTTCATCTACATTTATCTGGGGGATTATCTGGATAAGGGAAGTTAAACGGTATGGCAGCTTACAGGAGGGTCAGAAAAGCTGACCTACTGTTGCGGTGGTCTTTTTTCATCTAGGCAGGTAGTCTGATGTACGCTGGTGGGTCTCAAACTACTGAATAGTTGAATTGGACTGTTCATGAAATTCATAATGGATTGAAGCTTCGTCCACTGGCACTGCAACCTGCTTCCCTTTTGCTTTATTTCATCCTGATTATAACTTCAAAGAGCAATGAAACGGTGGAAGATAGTGCCTAGGTTTGCCGCATTGAAGATAAAGGACAGAGTATTATTGAAATCCCTTAATAACTCTCTTTTTTGGGGGGACAGTGATCTCCCTTTGAGTCTTTGAGAATGTTCCTATTCTAGTATCTTTGCAGGCAGATTACCAAAAAAAAAAAATCTTCTAAGTATTAAGAGAGTCTCAAACTAAAGGGAGTCATCCATCAGCGATATGGATGTTATGTCCTCTTGCCCTCCCACCAATTATCAAGATAGTGACAAGTTTATGACTTGGACTGTCAACCACAGAGGATGTCATTGGGGGCATGAAATTCCAAGTTCATTCTGGAGATGTCCTTGTATAACTTCTGTGGAAAAAAATAGCAAATTTTTTTGATGGCACAACAGGTAACTAAAATGTCAAGGCCTAGTGCAAAATTAAGTCGATCCTCTGCGGGGCACACACACCTAAGACAAGCTGGGGCTAAGAATCTGCATTTTGGGCAGAGAGTAATCAGTTCGGGGTAACTGCTGTACTGTTTTGAGATTATTCTGAACTGAACTGAGGCTGGCATTGGTTGTGCCAGGGTTAGTCCCTACATGTTGTGAGCTGGTGGTGATTTGTTGGGGGCACGTAAAGCTGATGGAAGAAGGGTCATGTGGCTGGAAATTTCCTTTCCTTCTACCTTTGCGTTTGCCAGTATGCATGCTACTGTATAGTTTGTTGATCTTGGTATTTTAGAGTGAAGCAAGTATTTAGCTTGTAGTTAAAACCAATAGCTCTAGTTCATCTAATGCCTTTCTCCTGCCTCCGTACACAAATATGTCTCTGCCCCTGTGCCGGTAACACCTTCATGTTATTGGGGCTGTTGAAATACTTGAGCTGGTCTAGGAGATGTGCAGCCGCCTGAAAAGAGCAGCACTGAGGTCATTCAGTAGGAAGAAAATTGCTGAGACAAGAACAGCTAGTACCTAAGGTGCATTAAGAAGTGTGGCAAGTGGGATTGTGCAGTCTTGGAAAAATACTACCTTTCTGAGGCAAAACACTAATGGATCGGCCTCCAGAGGGTATCTATTTAGTGTCTGCTGGGATCCTACTTTTTGGACTTCAATGTGAAACCACCTTCTGTTTCTCCTGACGCAGGTACATATGGATGAACGGGTGCATATATTCCCGGTCTTTCTACATAGATGGGCATTATTTCTAATGCAAAAGAAATGAACGTTTTCTTGAATTGACTGAGTGTAGTTGTAGGCACAGCCCACAAAGAATTTGGTATTTAGACCGTGTAGATCCATCTTGCCGACAAACATTTGTTTGCAGTTCTCGTACTGCTATATATGATCTTTTAGCAAAATCAATTACAGCTTAATATTACTTGGAAAATTAAGAATAATGAAATCTATCACTAAGGTTATATTGCAAGCAGGCAGGCTGAGGTTATTGTTAGTGTGCTAGTTTACTTATAGCGATACTGTTTCCCTTTCATTCAGTCACCTAATCAAATTTTAACATGAGGTTTGACATTTACATGACATTCACATCTGTAGGAACACAGTTTCTTTCTCCCCATTGCTCAGTTTTCTTTGAATTAACATTATGCTTAAAGCAGTAGGCTCTGAGGAGATGATAGAAGTGAGCTGGTAAGAAATGACGACTGCAATACACTGGTCATGTTCTTAAGGCTGGATGCAACTGTTTTAGGCTGAGTGGTGGCGAAAAGGCTTTAATCCACAAACTGGTAGCCCATTTTTGGTCCCTTCTTGTTTTTAGCATAAGTAACTTTACAGGGTTAACAATAGCATGCTGCTTGTTGCTGGTATAGATTGTGTTGATGCACTGGTAGCAGTGTCATGTAGTTTCCTAGCAGTAGACTTAGGAAGTTACCATTACCCTCAGAGTAGCTCCTTTTATTTTTTTTTTTTTTTCCCTTCTGCATTGAGACGAAAATGTACTGTCATGTATTCAAATGCAGTGAGGCTGCTGAAGCAAACCACCCAGTGTTTTGCATTTAGGTTGCCTGCTGAAGCCATTTCTTGCACTTGGTTGTGGCACTTCTGGGTGAGTCTCTGGGCCTCGAGAACTCGGGAAGGAACTTGCAGCCTGGGATTACACCACATGCGCTGAACCAGCGCCTGTGGGGAGCACCCACCTGGGCCTGACTGAGGGACATGTGCTTGATGGGGTGCTGAGGGGGGCCGTTTCCTCAGGGCGAGGAACGGGAGTGGATGGTGGGGCAGCCATAGGGCACCAGCCTCACTTGCTGAGCTGGCTGGGGTGTTTGGGGGCCTTGGAAACAGGGAAGACATGAGACATGTGCAGTATCTTTTTTGTCAGCAACTTGGAGGACTCCAAGTAGTCTTGGAGTAGGGGGTTCACCAGTAGTCTTGTATGTACTCTTACATACATAGCCACTCACGCATGCTTAAATGGTCTCTAGGTCCTCCTAAAAACCATGGAGAAATTTTTAGCTTTTGTTCTGCACACCCTGCTCAAATCAGAGCTGATGGATTTGTATGTACTCAATGTTCATACATGAGTTTATTGTTTTCCTGTGAAATGGTGTCATTCCTGGGCTGATGATGAGTTTTTTGCATGTAAAGGAACGGCTTAATATAGAAGCTTTGATACGTGAAATCTGAAGCAGCCAGTAAAGGAGTGTGGCTGTCCTAAGCAATTAGCAATACCAGGGTAAGAAGGATTAATCTACATTGCTACATGTATGTAAACGTCTATTTTCAGGTGTTACTAGTTCCCCAGTCTGATTGCCACAGCCTTTTCTGTGGAGCGGTATGCCAGTCTTGTCCTGTTGCACGTTTTTCAATAACTGCGTATATGTTTAATTCTAATTGTTAATGTCATCATAACAATGTCATGTCTGTCAAGTAAAACAAAGTGTATCTACTCTAGAAATATGCATCCAAATGCACCTACTTAAAAAATAAAATCTATATGGTTCACAATCACAGGGTACAGAGAGTTGCTGACAGTTGCTTGTTCTCCTGTGGTTAGGGTGGAACACTTTACAGTTATACATTTTAACCAATCTATGTTATCATATTGCTTTTAGAACAAATGTTAAATTCTGTGCAAGGGTTTTTATAATGCATTTGTATTTCATCATTTTAAAATCTGTGTTTGCTGCTGTCCTACACAGAGGAAATAGTTTGAAAGGGCAGAGCTGTGGACACAAAAGATTTTGTAGCCCCATTTTACAACCTGGAGAGTGCAAACCGATTTATATGTAGCAGCTAAAGCATGGTACCCTCTGCTGCAGGAAGGTAGTCCCTGCGTATGGGACTGCCTGCAGTGGTGCCAAATGGCGAGTTAGAGTAATGCAGAATTGGGGGTGTGGAGGGGAGCCCTACAAAAATATGATTTGCTGCTGCGTCAGTTACGTACTGTAGTAACCTGTTGGAAAGAAGTTTTAAACAGCTGTGTGGTATGAGTGTTTTTAATGTTGTTGAAATGACGTATAGTGTTAGAAGTCATCATGCTGGTAATGAACTGTGACAAAAACATGAACTACAGTGGGGGTATTTTGGATTAAATAAAGTATCCCAGTCTGTTTGTCCTTTATTTCAGGCAGAGCACGGGCTTGAATTTTTGTTAGCAACTGGAAGTAAGGTTGACTGATGTGAAGATCTGCTAATAATATTTCAGATTTTTTTCCCCCCTCCTTTTCAATCCTATTCCAACCAGCAGCTGGTGCATTGTTCCACTGCTGTCACATTGTCCAAAAAGGGCCAAAAAACTCAAAATACCGAAATCCGCAACACTTTCTGTCTTAAGAGAAGTGTCAGAACTCGAAGGAATTGGTTATATTGTGTAAAGGTGTCAGTTGGGAGCTGGTGAAGCACAACTAATTAATTTTGGACTCTGAAATAATTTATAATAAGGAACCCAAAAACTGGAAAATTGTTTTTGAAAGTTGCTAGAACCAAAAATAGCACTTCTGAACTGCAAGGCTGGATGTTGACTCTTTAAGTTAGGTAGGCATGTCTAATGGCAAAAGATTGTTCATTAGATTAAAATCTGCTCTGAGATAGCTCTGCACCCTGGCTCCTTTTGAAATGGGTAGAATTAGAGAGGAGGGGAAAAAACTATTAGGAACAACAGATCTTCTCTCTTCAAATACGTTGTTGGGTAGTGGGTCAAAGTCTTGTTCTCCATGTTCTCCATGTGCCGTTTGTTTTTTCAACCTGATGATGTATCCATTTTTTCAAACGTTCTATTATGTAAGGGTTACACTGCTCTCTAAAATAATGCAAGTTTTAGTTTCTCATTTTGTTTTCAAGTAAGTACCTGAAGCTGAATTTCTTCTTGGCCTTTTTTTAAACAAAACCTCTTGCTGTTTTTGCCACGAGACTGTGAAAAAGCAAATGGCAAACACTGGACATAGCCTTTAAAATTAAACCAAAGCCTTGGCAGGAGCTTTGCAAGAGATCCCTTTTTATTAGACAACCTCCAATCCTAGACTCCCATAAATGGATTGTTGATGGATCTGCTCTGTTCACCTGTCCTGTACTCCTTATTAAGCTCTGTTTTGTTTTTGTCTCCATTGGTCATTTAGAAAATAGTTTAATCCAAGTGCACAAATAAAACAAGTGGATTTGTTGTTAAAGTTCTCACAGGAATATAATGCTTTAAGGGACCTTTTGGGTCATTGAATCTGCCTGCTACTGCAGCTGCCGCGCTGAAAATTCCCTTTCGGAAAACGAAGCGTGTCATGGTTAAGATTGCCTCTTCTCAGTGTAAGGCTGATTGCTTAAATGATTGTGCCTCTCATTTATAATCTGTCCCTATTTAATGCCTATATATTCATATTTGTTATTGTGCCAGCATTGTCCTTTTTCTTAAGTAGTTTCCTACCCTCCTTGGTGTGTCCCCTTTCACAATGTCTTTTGTAGAGAGAATGGCTACATTGCTTCTTGCCTGTGGCTTCCCAGAGTAAGCAAACCAGTCTCCTCTGGCGAGATCTGCTTTGTTCCTAGCATTATCTGACGGTGCGAGGTTGGGTTCCATTTAGGGGTTTGAGGATTTTCTGCATTTAAGAACTTGTTAAATCAATGAAAAACTCAGTTGGTGTGTTTGAGCAGTGTAGGCAGTATGCAATTTTGCCATTCACAAGGGTAAAACCAAACTTCTTATCCCAAGACTTGTAGTGGAGAAAGTATGGCTTCTAAGGGTTGAGGGAACGTGGTCAGAGGATAGTGCTGTCTAGGGAAGTGCTGGGAAGAGTTGATATCCGCTCTTCTTTCTCTCCCCGTTCAGCTTACGAAGTATAGGGACTTTACGGAAAAACTGAGCGACTCTCCTGTCCCCAGCCAACCCAGTCTTTTATTTTCTTCCTTCGTCAAAAGACGGGCAGAACTAGTAATACCGCAACTTTGCCTAGCTCAGGTTCAGGGCAGTGTAAATATTTTTGTGTGGAACAGAGCCTGAGCTCCGGTGCATCCAGTCCAGTTGTGTGCAAGACCGGTGCGTGTATCTCGTCATCGCACAGAGTTGGTAAAAAGCTGCAGGATTTGCCGATATGGGCACAGATCTGTCTCTGCTGGGTTGGTGCGAGCTGTGTGTGGGTGAGTGTCTCCAGAGCATGTATGGTTCTGAGCAGGCTTGTCATGTTGGCTATAGTGCCACAGGAGTGCATGGGCCGGCCAGTGGTTGGTGGCTGGAGCGTGGGCAGGAAGACCTCCTGTTCTTTGAGGCAATGTGGAATAGGCTTTAAAAATGCTCTGGTGAGTCTTCAGAAAACCTGGGGCTAGAGCTAATCAGCCTGATCGTACCTGAGTTTGTGGTGAATGGCGTTAAATCCACCTGGCAGCCTGTCACAAGCGGTGTTCCTCAGGGCTCGGTTCTGGGGCCGGTCTTGTTCAATATCCTCATCAATGATCTGGATGAGGAGATCTAGTGCTCCCTCACTAAGTTTGCAGACAA
>NW_010543674.1:0-9663 GCF_000687285.1 Phaethon lepturus
TATCTCTCTGACAGAGTCAATTGCACAGACTTCACTCCCTACCATTTCCCATTATTATTCAAACAAACTGGTGCAAGTTCAAGCCATTACTGACTCAGAGGAGTTGATCTAGGAATTAAAACAAGTGCCTATTTTCTTCAAAGCTTAGAAAAATCTGTAATATGGAAGTGATTTGCCACCTTAAAGGTGTTTAATCTATTTGAAAAACCTATTCGTTTTTCCATGTAGTTGAGTTTTCCTTGTTTAAGATGCCACTTAAGAGAAGTCATAGTAACAAAGTAACATTTGAAGTTACACTGGCTCCTAATAATTCCACTGTATTCAGTCTGTCAAAGAACACTCCAGTTCATAGATCATAAGAAAACCCTTTGAACAAACCAACTGTTCCCTCTCCTCTTGTTGCACAATTTAGGTAGCTATTCTGTCTTTTATATGATTTACAAATAAGGCTTGTCTATGCTGTTCTAAAGGACTTATCACAAGTAATAAAGCACTATTACTTGTTTAAGGTTTTGTTTACTCACTTAACATGCTAAAGAGCTTTGTGGCAGAATAAGGATCTGCAATGATCACACATAATTGAAGACCACCTTCCAAACATTATAGCCCCTTCCTTTTCTCCTCTCACACTTAAGCCAGCATTTCAAGATCCAGGAAGCATATTTATTAGCTAGCATTCTTAATATGTGATGTGACAAGAAACACAAGACAGAACAGCAGATCTGCCTAGTTACTATCTCCTTCATTGCGTCTCCCTAAGCAAATTCAGAAGATCCAAGTCTTGTTCCACAAACAAGAGGAGACTCAGAAGTCAGCTCTTACACAGAGCCTAAACATACTCTAGTCCAGAACTTCACCTTTAAAGATGTAGAAAGATATTTACACCTCCAGGCCTTGAAAACTTTACCATTAATTATGCCTGAAATGACTCTGTAGACAGTCTAATGCTAGGCTGTTTTGAGTAGGAGAAATTGAAGAAATGTCCTCTTCCCAGTAAAGAGGCTATTGCCTACTCACTAGTTTCTTAGAAGCACTGCAGAAGTCAGAAGTTGTATTTTTTAATCAGGATGAACCTGGTAGACAGATTTTATACCAACACACAAGATAAAGAGTGTTCATTAGTTTTACAGAACTACAGATTGACACTGGAGCATCATCATCTGTACTACTAGAAAATACTTCAACTGCCATGCACAAACTCATATTCAGTGAAGTGACAAATCCTATGAATAGTCAAAGTGATTCAGGCTCATTTAGCACTGACATCAAGTTACTGCTTTTTTTAATGTTATCTATACATTATACTGAGAACGTATAACTATGAACTGAGTGGAGTTAAACATTCAAATATAAGCTTACTAAAAGCCATATAAGCTTCTGCTGCAACACAGTAAGAGGCAACTACTCACTAAATACTCCCTTCCTCTACATTATGTGAAAAGTGCCATTGAGTTTTTAAACTAAGCCTCTGTTTTAGACTTTAGACTTCGTTTGAAGCTTTATAAGACTTCATAGTTTATCAGAACACTACTGTCAAAGTTCAAGATCATACTACTTCAGCAGCTTGCATCATGTAGGAACAGGCTCTTTAATGGAAGGCATTGGTCAAGAGAAGCAATCCAAGTTCTATGTATTTGATTTTCACAAAGTGGCTCAAATTGTATGCACACCAAATTTGCAGATATGTCACAGGAACTTCAGAGGGAAAGACTAGATAAACTCCTCTCTGTTAGGAGACAGAAAGATTAAGAGGAGCTAACTGCTCTAATGTTCTATGTCGACATAGTATCTTATTATTCCTAAAGGAAACAGTTTATTCACCTGTGCACACAAAAATCCCAATGCCTGGATCTTAACTCAGGTAGGAATTTACACAAATATCAGCTAGAACTCTAATGAGGTAAAACTAAATATTAAACTATTTATTTCAAATCTATCAAGAATCTATCTTGGTAGAAGAAAGATTTCACCCTCAGACAGCTGCTCAGTCCACTCTGGCCTCTGAACCACCCAGGGTTTTAATTTTTTGCTGACAAAAAGGCAGGGAGCTCCTTGATTAGACATTGAAGCAATCTCATGGTTCTTCAAAGCACAATTGAGAAAAATCTGTGGCTGCCACTCCTTGCAATCCCATTCTCCTTTCCTTCCTAGCATTCTTCCATCTTTGATAGGAAGAATTCATGAAGTATCTATCAGCAGATAGCCAAAAAAAAAGCCAGTTTCAACTTACTGGTCAAACAGATTCAGACATCACCTCTCAATACAATCATTAGAACAAAGCAGTACGCATGCTCCTGAGCTGCAACTAAAGTACCCTATTTGCTCTGTTGATGTTCAGGTAGCAAGCAAAAACCACAGTTCCACAGCACTACTATGCATGTGAGAAGGAACAATGAGCAAGGATACAAAAGAAAGCCCTATGAAGCTTGAAAAAGTATGCACAACAGCTGACTTCAAACACAGTATAACAGATACCAGTTATGATAGTTCAATAGGTAGTTTTATTAGAAGTTCCCCAGCTTTTGCAGACAGAAGCATCACTGAAAGTTAATTTTTAGATCAAAGACCCCCATTAGGGATGAAGTGTATTTCTAGCAACAGAAGTCTTCAAATAATCTCAGTTAGTAGTTTAACAGATAATCTATTACACAACATGTTAAGTATATGTGTGGACTAGTGACCCTCATCTGTTAAAGTACGTAAGACACTACTCCTCCAAGAACCTGTTCTGAGAAGAAGCATTTCCACTTCTAAATTAGTGCTTTATATATTAAGTTCAAGAGACTCAAAAGGCAAGTCAGGCAGGCTGTTTCAGAGCTACAAACAAGTGTGGGAACATATGCAGAGGAAGGCTAAGACACAATGTTTAAAATCCAAGTTCATACTAGAAGATACATTCAGTTCAGAGGCTGAGCAGTAGGAGCATTTAGTTCAATTTTCATCTATCAATACAGGAACTATACAGTTAAATCCAATAATGGAGAGAAGAAATGTCACACAAAAGAAAAAAAACCCAAACAAACGTTAAACTACTTACTTTCCCCTCCATGAATGTTTTGTTGTGTAGAAACAAGCAAGATCTCTGTTTTCTCTAATTATATTCATTCTGTGCCAAGACCTGAAAACAAAAGAGACATCCTGTTAGTACTCATAATTTTCATTAAAACCGAAGTTCGCTAATCATCAATACGCTTCAAGACAAAAAGACTTTGGTTTTAAACACTCAAGTCACAGCTCTGTGAATTCCACATGAAAAAAAGATTAGGAATACTTATGTTTATCAAACAATTCATGGACTAAGTTGCACATGGAGTTGAACATGAATTAGTTTCCACACTGATTCCGTTACACCAGTTACTCTAACAGTACCAGAGTACAGTAATTTATACTCTATTATTTGCCATATTATTGCAAATCACACTACTTCTGCTGCACCTTTGCACATTCAGATTCAAGTGTATTTTATGTCACTGCCAGAACACTTAACTCCTGAAAATTTTATAATATCAAAATGATTCAAGTACCTTATGTCCATAACTCCAGCTAAGCCAAGATTCCTATTGCCATTTAAAAAAAAAGGAAGGAGGAATCTAGATAGATAGAACAGCTTATTTTCCAGCCTGAAATGGAATTTGAAGTTGAGAAACTTACTTATTAGCCAAGCATTGTGATGAAAGAGATGACTAAGTACCCTTTCCATGCTGTAAAAGTTTAAGCAATCCCACTGCTAACATCCTGACATGCTTATTTCACACATGAATACCTATTCCCTAAACACGTGCAGGAATTTAGTGAAACTTGCCCACAACTGCTTGACTGGATCATTGCTTTAGGAGCTACTTAAGTTCTAAGGAACACTTCTGAACACTAAACACTATCCTCCATGACTGAAATTAATGCATGTTGAGTACTTGGGAAATAAACTTCCCTTTTACTTGACTTTGCTGTTATTACATATACAAGGCACTTAAGTGAATGTACCTTGATTAAATCGCAAGAGTGAAGTTGTCACCCTCAGTTTCCTGCTACAGCACAAGTTTTATTTTCACATATGTCAGAACAGGCTTCCCTGCTATTGATTACAGACTGGTACTACTCTCAGGTTCACACCATTAGCATGGTAGCATCCCCAAAACACTGCACACTTAAGCTAGTCTGCAAGAATTCATATTCACAGCTTGCCTGAAGCAATGCTAAAAACCAACCCAGTCAGTACCCCATTGAAAGTTAGACTACAACCCCAGATATCTTTTTACATTCAGCTAACTACTTGATTTGGCAAAGGAAGATTTCTCATTTATGGATGAATGGATGGAGATTGATGACCTGTAACATTAGCTCATTGCTAACTTCTACCCTCTACAACTTCAGGCTATTTTCTTTCTGAGCAAAGACTGTAGCAGTTATGTAGTAATGAACATGAAGAATGGATAGCCTGACTGAAGTGAACTTGAGAATTCTTTCCCTCAGGAGAGGAATCAGCACAATCATAGCTACCTACTGAACAGAACTTGTGATTCTGCCTCTGGAAAGAGACAAGCAGTATTTACATATTTCAATGACTCAATCTTTGATTCAAATTTTTAGAGTTAATACCCCATTGACTTGTGGCAAGTTAAATCTTCTAAATCCAGTTTCTGGAAACAAAGTTTCATGAGGGGCAGGATATTCAACAGCATTATTCCCCAAGTTCTCCATTTTGCCTGGTTTAAGAACTATTTTATGTTTTATTATTATTGCCATGGATAAGCATCGAAACAATACGCTGTGTGTCCAAACTACACAGATCTTACTGTATAGTAACACAATTTACATCCGATGATTTTGTGTTTTGAAGTTAATCTTTCAGAACAAAGTGCCAGATGCTGAATCTTCCTACCTCTCTTTTTAAGCTGTTTTCTTGACATTGACTAATGTATTAGTAAAAATAAAATAAAAGGCTTATAACAAGACTAGCTCCACTAAGTATGGGATTATAAGATTTATCTGTAATTCCTGTTTCACCAACACCAGACTTCTTTGACCAGCTCTATTAAAGTCTCCAAGACCTGAACACCACTTGCTCTAGAGTATTTAAAGCAAGATGTTCTCACATTTGCAAACATCTAGTCTTAGTAAGACAGAAGCATTCATTTATTAACTACAAGCAGCTTCAATTGATTTTAACACAAGCATCTAACTAGATTCAGGATTCTGATACATGAAGTATCATACATGCGGTGGAAGTGAAAAATTCACTAGACTGCTTTTTTGTTTAGATTAAAACTATTAAAATCATTACGCTTTGATGCTTTACTCACTGTGCTTCTGGACAGTGATTGTAACTATCTCTCCCACTGAGACTAGCAGAGGCAATACATGCCAAAACCTAGTAACAATTAATTCTTGTACACATTTTCCTGTACTTTAACAGAGAACAAGACTAACAATAGCCTAGTGTTCTGAGCCACTATGTTGAAATCCAGCAATCATTTTTCAGTTGTCTTTGGTTCCACAGTAACAGCAAGATGAAAAAAATAGTTCATGTCAAAGACAAAGACATTTCAGAAGAAACCAAAGTTACCTTCTTCACTCATTCTGGCAGAACCAGTGCAGCATCACTCTTACTATGCTATATACAATGTGATACACTGTACTTTTAGTACCTGAGACAGTATAAACCATTGACTGTGCACAGCACATCAGGTTTTACTGGTAATCAAGTTTAGCCATATTGCCAGCGTAAGATATACTAGCCTGCTTAGCCATATCAGATTAATTTCCCAAAGTAAGTGAATGTTCTTGTCACCTTTACCTCTTCTTCCTGTATTCAAGAGACCTTTAAGAAGTTGACTGACTTGACACAAAAATGGAGTAGAATTATTTATTTCACTCATAAAAGCATCCAGGACAATAAGACCCCAATTTTAATGATCATCTTAGTGTCCTGGGGAACCTGATAATAGAAAGTCACAGCTTCAAAGGTTATTTTGAACATATTGCAGCACAGCCATTGGATATCACATACTCATGGCTCTCAAAGGTTTAATACTAGAGAAACACCTAGTTCAGTTTTTCTATTTCTACTGGAGCAGAGGCAACAAGTACTTTGAAAGCAGCAGTTTATAAACATGTTTCATCTGGTTGAGAAAGAGAACATGCTGAATGCAAACTACAGTCAAATAATCTGAAGTCCCTGCAGGCAAAATATTGTCCAAGACTAAAAGAAGTTGCAAGGAGCTTAACTAAAGCACTCCCCCAATACCTGAATAATTTAATTAGCTTTTTCACAAGACAGAAGTTCAGCAATACTTTCCTATTTGGTTCTTTTAGTATGGTAAGTAGCAATGAAATAGCTTTTGAGGGGAGAGTTGAAAACACATTTTTGTGCGCTATGTGCACCAAAAATCGCAACATCTAAAATTAAAGGGCCTGAACTGCTGCCAGGAGTCCCCCTTTCTCAGAGTTTAAGCTACATTAATAGGTATATTACACAAGCTGTGTTCAACTTGCATACACTTTCCACTTTTCCAAGATGTCGCATTCTTCAGACAAAATTGCCATCTGGGAAAACAGAATCTATTTCAGGAAACAGAGGCAAGTCAGTCTCAAACTAACACTTGTAGAGTTAGAAAAAAAGCTGTGACCTTGTAGGCATCAAAGCAATAGGCATAGCTGAATTAAACACAAGTATCCCTCAGTTTAAATAAAATCTGAAGTTTGGACGTGGGTTCAAAGTTTAGTGCAGAATTCAGATTGTTTTTCCTGACCACATTATTCCACTACTATTACAAAGCTTCCATATCTTTCTTAAGTGAAGGTGTAACCTGTGCTAAGGTAGCACTTCAGAGTCCCAAACAGTATTATTATTCTGTTCCACTGGGGGGAGGAAGAAGAGAAACGCTGATAAGAAACAGATTTCTTGGTGAGAAGAGGGAGGGAAATGCCGGTATACAGAGATTTCTTTTTAAAAGTTTATTCCAGCAAGGCTAAAATACAAGGTAAAGTTCCTGGAAAGTCTATACTTTCTTACAGTATCTTACAGATACTCACAAACTCAGATGTGACTTTGCTGAGAGAGAGAAGACATACCAAGAGGATAAAAACAAAAGACCAATTGGAAAGAAATGAGTGCAAAGCACTGAAAAAAACAAGGTTCTGTTAATCTTTGGCTCTACATACCTACCTTTTAGCTTAAAGGTCTCATTTCCAGCCATCTACTCATCTGTAGCTTCAAAGGCACTATTTAAATAAATGAGTTTTTCTGCACCAAAATCTTTTCGCTGTCTAGGTTTCATCTGCCTCTTTTCACTGTTGTGTGTAGTAACTGGCAGAGTTTTGCCTTCAGACAGATTACTTTTAAAAAACACTACACTTCTTTCCTCTTCCCTGAACAGAACTCTGCTCTTAAAGTACTACAGCCTAATTAGCTCTGGGAACTGAGATTTCTTAATCTGTTGTGCAGCCCTTTTTGTAAGGGGAGAAAAAGATGAGACCCTCCAGATCCTTACAAGAGGATTGGTGTAATCTGCCTCAATGATAGCAGCATTGCCACCTTCCATAATCCAGGATGCAAACAGGCTGAGAATTTTAACCTTACTAGTACCAGAAATGATGGCAACGACATTAGTGTCCATCTTCCAGCTGACTGCTCCGTTCCCTCACTGAGAGCCAGTGCTGAGGATAACCAGAATCTTGCACACTTGTTTTTTTTCTTTTCCATTTGCCTTAGCATTCTCGCTGTATCAATAAACCAATCTGATTCACCAGCTAGACAGGTGAGTATCAGAACAAAAGGGTTTACTCACTAATGGGAGGGAAGGGAAAAAAGTGCTTCTTTCAGTCATAGTTTAGCCATCTTGTAATATTTCTTCAGAATATTGTTCTAAGTTTTATTAGTGAGACAAGATAACTGTTAATGCTTTTTTTTTTGCATCAGAATAATTTTTTGGAAGCAAATTGACAGGTTAGAAAGCTGAAGGTTAACATTTCAAGATGCAGCTGAAAACCAGTTGAAGAATTACTTTATTAAGTTAGTAAGC
Organism: Phaethon lepturus; assembly: GCF_000687285.1. NCBI lineage: Eukaryota > Metazoa > Chordata > Aves > Phaethontiformes > Phaethontidae > Phaethon > Phaethon lepturus. Next base: position 8,022 of record NW_010543674.1, read on the forward strand.
TTCACTTACTGAGCTTCAAACACAAGTTAAAAGAATAGTCACCTGCTCAGGCTGAAACACAGATCTGGCCCTTAAAACCAATCCTCAGCATACTGCTTAAATTCCAGAAATAGACAGTGATTCAGTCCCGCAGGACAAATACATTGTTTGGAAACTATGAAAAATACCACATGACACCCAGAAGAGCAAGCAATACATATGAAATCAGTCTTTTTAGAAATTTATTCCAGCAAGGCTAAAATACAAGCTAAGTTCCTGGAAAGTCTATATACTACACAGGGACAGATACTCAGCTCTGAGTCTCAAAACACTTAAAAGTTTCTTGCAAGTAGAAAAAAACCTGTCAGTAATTTTGGTTAATTTTTCTGACACTTGGCTACCTATCGCAGGCAGGAATTAGACCAAGATGTATATCTACAAACTGAAGCAGGCTAGAGCCAAGCATAGTTTTTACATCCAGAATACTGGCCCTGTTATTTTGAACTAAGCCATGGCAGGCAGTTTGAACGGCAGCTTTGTGACTCAGTTCAAAGATGACACTTGAGTCTCTAGCGGTCCCTTCGACAATCTTCCTCCTTTTCTATGCTAGTAGCCTAACTAGACAATCTTCTAATTATCAAAAAGAAAAGGCTTCGACTTTGAAGAATTTAAGTTCTAAAACATTGAATATTTTCTGAAATGCAGTATTATTTCATCAGTGCTAAATAACAGGAAACAAAGCAGCTATCTACTCAACTTCATCTTCTCAGACTCACTGCCACAGATCTTATTTGTGAAAGAGCACAAGAGAAAACAGGAAAATACATTTCAGATTACATTAACATCAAAAGCAGCCACAAAGCAGAGAGTAAGTGCATTAATAGGAAGACTCCAAATAAACTTATATGCCTGTGTTTCCCCCACAAGCAGCATGCTCAAACATTTCCTAATGTTTTCCAACACTAAGCTGAAAGCAAAAAAAAAAACCAAAAAACTTACCTCCCCCCAAACTGAAGCACTAAGACAAAATTTTTATGGCCCAGAGCTTGGCCCTCAGTAAAGACACACCTATGAAGGTGCAAGCTCCACACCACCCAACAGGAATATCCCAAAGACTGTTGGCAGCTCATTGCAGACAGAAAACCATTTAGCACAGCCTATTTGTTTTGACTTTCAGAAAACCAGAAGCAAGTGAAAAGCATCCATGGGAGAAATTCAAAAACTATTGGAAAAATAAACACATTAAGGGTAGATTTTCTAAAAAATACATTTAGTTCTGCTCATACACTTCAAGCATACTATTACCACTCAAAAAAGAAATAAAGTCTCATCTCTGTGAGAGCAAGTCTCCTCATCTCTCCCACTCTTCATAAATTATTTCCCAAAGCATCTCACGATGGGTATACTTCGATGTGAGGCCAGAAGGAGAAAAATAGCGTATATTTTTTTAATGGACACGCTAGTACTCATCTAGGAAAGAGGACAAATTCCGCCCCGCGGCTACAAAAGCTGCATCAGGTGCAGAGCACGCTCGGTGAAGCACCAGGCAGGCTGTGACTAGAAAAAAGCCCAGCCTCTCCTCTGCTGGGAAATACAGGAAGAGAAGCGCTTGAGAGGGGCTTGTCATAAAACCGCTGCCACACCTGGGGATCAGGGCCGTACG
>NW_010543675.1:0-471 GCF_000687285.1 Phaethon lepturus
CAGAAGCTGAGCGCCCACGCGCTTCGACCCACGTCACGCGGGGAGCCGGGAAAGCATCCTGATTCACGGAAAGGGGTTCTGATCGTTCTTCTTTCCCAATCTCAAAAAAAGCCCCCAAAAAACCCAAAAAGGCTTTTAAAATAAATAGCTGGCAACGTCTCGTCTTTGAGTAATGCTTTGACAGCAATAAATGCGTCACCCCAAAGTGCTTTACCGAGAAATAAAGAAATGTTTTTCTCTGCAGAGCGCTCCGCGTTACATCGAGTTAAAGGCTGGAAGCGAAATTCTCCTCCTCTCGCCACGTACCCCTCCGTGCTCGATACATTCATATATTCTCCTCTAATCCGATGTAGGTTATAAAAATATTTTTTAAAAAGGAAAAAAAAAAAAAAAGAGAGAGACATCTGGCGCTCCCACACATCTGACATTTCCCTTTATGCCTGGTTTAACTTTTTTATGACTGCCTGGCTG
>NW_010543675.1:506-940 GCF_000687285.1 Phaethon lepturus
ATTTCTCCCTTCAAATGAGTTTCCTGTTTTATGTTAGAAATTTTCCTTTAGACAAACCTGGTAATTCTTCAAGTTAAAATGCGTCCGTTTTTAAGTACTTAGGAAGTTTAAGGATCCGACTGATGGGAACATAAATCTGAGTTTATTCACGCTGGAGTCCCTGTGTCTAACTGATCCTTTCAGGGGGAAAAAAAAAAAGAGCGCCAGGCAAGAAAGCGCCTGGCATATTTTTTTACTTGTTCTACGATGGGGAAAGAAAAAAAAAACCCCAAACTGTCAATTTGGTGAGTAATTTATTAGTGCCTGCTCCCCCTTCCAAGCCTCTACGCGCTAACGGCGGGGGAAGGCAGCACCGGCGCTTTCTCGAGCGTGTACTTGATAGAAAGCGAAGAGGGGGCTGAGGGGGTCTCCTCGTTACCGGCTGTTCCGGGGGC
>NW_010543676.1:0-2514 GCF_000687285.1 Phaethon lepturus
AAATTAGTCCAAGTGGAGAGAAGATTATTAGTTAGGTTTGTTTCCAGAAATCAAAATGTTCTAAAAACCAGCAAATATATTTCACATTCAGGTGATATTTTTATTCAACTCTAGCTACAAAAATGGCCTTTCCTCATGTAGAAGTATCACAAAGCAGTAACAGCAACAAGTTCATATACAGAGTGGGAATTTTTATAGTGTACAGAAACATTTTGTGATAAGGTTTTGAAATACAGTTTCTGAATACTTCATTTCCAGCACAAAGGCCCTTTTCAGATATGTACTTGGAGCAGCCAAAGGATGAAAACCACAGAACATGCAGAAGCTATTCTTCAGCAAAGCCAAATTCTTCTACCTCTGCTGTTGGGATCATCCTGCATGGCTCGACCTTAAGGAGAAGGAGTTGTGGCACTGAGAAGCTGGTAAACAGCTGGATATCTGCACGGCTCGGCCTTGAGGAGAAGGAGCTGTGGTAAACAACTAAGAAGAAGCAAAGGAGTGCAGGAACATCTGCAAGCAGTGAATCCTGACTGTGTGAGAGGCGCGTGGACAGCGCGTGATATTTTGTATATAGCCAATTGCAATAATGTGTGTAACAAGTTGTAACCAATCATGAGTGTGTGTGCAGTGGCTAAGCAAAAATTATGATATATATTGGAGTCAGACAAGACAATAAACAGCTTCGGAATATAACTCTCATAGAGTTGTGAAGTCCATCCTTCTCCCGCACTCTGCCTCTGAGGAAATGCTCTTGTTAATAGGATACTTCCTAATTCTTTTTCATAGTTTAATATTATTGTACTGCCTGCCGTTCCCACTACATTGGATGCCTGAATATGTGGGAATATACTATCTACTGTTGAAAGGGGAATAAAACAGGAGCTAGTCTATAAACATCAAGGTCTTACAATGGCATAAAGGGGATATAAGCAATCAGAGGACTGATTCTGCAGGAGAGGGAACAGTTTCTGAATGGCTATTTCTCTAAAGGATGCAGTCTGAATTTGACAGATGCACCTTTAGATGAAACTGTGAGGTCTTTCCCTTGCTTGTAATGCAACTGAAATGAACTTGTTCTCTTTTGTTCCCCTCAAAATGACTGTGATCAGTCCCAAGTGGCTCAGAAGCAATGAGAAAAAGCAAAGCCTTGTCATTTCCCTGAGTTTTTAGGCTTAGAGAACAGGATGATCATCTATGAAAAATACTTCTTGAAAATTCAATGAGACTCTTGTGCTTCACTCTCTGTGCTTTTCCCCAGTTGAACACTTGTCCGTGGTTGGCCTGCAATTACAGTATTGCTGAATGAAACAAATTGAAGGGACAGTACAAAACATAATATCAAAACTGGAGTAGAAAGCATTTGCTTTCAGGAAATATCCTTTGATTTGGAAGATGGAGGGGCCAAACCCTTATTTAGGAGGAAATGCCTCAAAATATTCTCCCTTTGGACATCTGGTAAACATTAAGTTTTTAACTGATCCAAACTGAAATGGGCTTTGAATGTTCTAGAAGTAACCCTCCTTGTAAATACACTGTCACAGGCCAATTTAGCTAAATTGCTAATAACCCAGTCACTTGAAATAAAAATGTACCACAAGAGAACTACTTGTTTGGCTTCCTCTTTCAAAATGATTCCCAGGTGATTATAAAGCAGCTTAAGAGAGCTGTGAATAAAGAAGAAAAAGATGACAAGATGTTCTGAGTTTTTGACAAATTTTATGGTGCCCACCAAGGCAGGTAATATACTGACTTCAAGAAAAGTTTAGCAGACAGTTGAAGGAATTACTGGTCCTTCAGTTATCACTTGTGCATCGTTAGAGGGGAAGAAAGAGAAATATTAGGTTTTGGAGGCAGACAAATAATTTCTTACAAGTCAAACCCATTTCAATGAGTTTTACATTTAGGAGGCTAAGGTTTTAGTTAACAACTGAGCTTTACAGAGCCATTTCTGGAGAAGAACAATTCAGATGTTTATAAGCATGCTGCCCTGAGAAGCAAATGTCTGGAGGGCTGGAAATAGAATATATTTTAGGGTCAAGAAAATAAGAGATCTTACTATTTGCTTTTTCTTTGTCACTACTTTACTTGAGGAATAATCGCATTACAAACATAATTACAGAGAAATTGTCTAGCTCTTGCACAAATAGATTATTAATGAAAATGTACCCTAAGAAGGCAACCCAAGTTTTCCAACTGACAGTGTTATTCAATGTCACATAATGTGAGCAGTACAAGGAGGGCTGTGAATTTTTTGCACACTGGTTACTGAGAAAAAAATGAAAAGGAACTCTGAATTAAAAAACAGAGCTGTTTTCTCTGAAGACATAACCACTAAGGGATAGACGTTTCTATTCAACAGAATAATCGATTGCATTAGCCTTTCAGCTGTTCATAGTCCCATTGCAGTGGGAGCAGGATACAGGCTCATTCTAGGCTCCTTTATTCTGCCTGAACTTTTTATTTTGAGGCACATCTGTTTTGCATATTGTGGTGGGTTGACCCTGGCTGGACACC
>NW_010543677.1:0-2269 GCF_000687285.1 Phaethon lepturus
CGGGCGGGCTCAGCCCTCTGCTACCCAGAGCGGTCTCGGAGGAAAACTGAAGGCTCGGTCGCTTGCAACACGTTTCCCCACTGCACAAAGTGACCGGCAAACCCCCTTTCAGCCATAAATATAAATCAGGGGTGTTGCAAGGATTGCAGCTCTTACATTTGTCTCTATATTTTCAGCACGCAGGCTGCCAGGCTCCTCCGAGGAGCGGGTGATGAAGTGCCAGTCTCCCCTTTCCCGACAGGCAGGAGACAGCGAGCAGAGGAAGTTCGCTTCAGATATTTTTTCTTCTTCTTTTTTTTTTTCTTCTTTTTTTTTTTCTTCTTCTTTTTTTTTTTTTTTTTTTTTTTTTTTTTTTTTTTTTTTTTTAAAAACCTTTTTTAGTTTTTCTTCTTTATTTTAAACACCATTTTCAGTGAGAGGGGTTTTCCACCGTTCAGATTCATCTTCCATTTCCTAGTTACAGCCCTCAAAACCTGCATGGAAAGCAGTAACTAAAAAGGGACTTCAGTGCCTGATCCCATGACTGAAGTAAACCTTCCTCACACATCCACGGAAAGGTAAACCCTGGGCAAATTGCCTAAACAGCACAAGCGAGACCAGTGCTGACACCCCAGTTCCCGCGGAGGGGAGCGGGTCATACCCCGGGGAGCAACGCGATTGCAGTGATAGCTTTTCAGTTGCTGAACTCTGCTGCTTTCATAACGCAAGTGCACTTTTTCTTTGGGTCTCTGTAATTCAGATACCTCGCAGGAGAAACAGCCAGGTGCATCCCCTGCTCTTTCTGTTAAAAAAAAAAAAAAGAAAAAGAAAACAGAAGGGGGATCTGAACACATGGAGGGAGAAAGTTATAAACAAAATCTTTAAAACCCCCTGAAAACTCTGAAAAGCACATCTGATGGATCATTTTTTAGTCAAAACACCTCCGCTTAGGTAGGTGAGGTCAAGCTAAGATTGTTTTTCCTCCCTCTATCCACGGAGCAGCTGGACACACGCTCTTTGCTGCGGCTGTTAATTAGAAATTCCTCAACTTAAAATAAACAAATTCAACAGAAAAAAAAAAAACAACCTTCTAGGAATTCTATTTTATTGCATTTTTCTCTGAAAGGACAGCAGTGTCAGCAGCAGACTCTGGGCTGATTACTCTGGGGATCTGCATCACGAAACTTGTTCCCTTTTCCCCGGCTTCTCAGAGGGGCCTCCGAAACGTCAGATTTGGCTACAGCCCCGCATGGCCATCACTGTTTCTTGTCTGGCTGAGTAACGCCCCGGCTCGGAGCCCGGGCTTCAGCCTGTGCAGGACGGCTCACGGGGGAGTCCCAGGGGCCACGGTGTTATCACACTAATAATTTTGGAGCGGAAAGCCGCGGCGGGGGCGGGCGGGAAATCCCCTGCCAGCACCGGGGATGCTGCAGCATCCCTCGCGGCACCGGGGCTGACCCACCGTCACGTGCGGCCGCGCCAGCCGTGGCACATGCTTATCGACGTCGTGGGGGGTGGAAAAGAAAGCCCGGGATTTCTCAACCCGCAGCGTGAGTGGTGCAAAAAAACCACCCCGAAGCTCCGCCGCGTGAGGGACCCGGCCTGACGTTTGGCTTCAGGCCGAGGACACGATGCTGCCGTGCAAATCGGGTGGAGTTGCCTCCGTAATTCACCCCGTTACGCTTCAGTCACGTTACGCTTCCGAGCAGCTGGTTTGCATTATCTGATTTCTCAAACCATGATAACTAGTTTCTGTCTTATGACCGTTCATAACTATAAATAGTTTGTATTTGTATTATTGGTCAGAGTGTTGGTGCTAAATCGTGACAAAGGCAATAGTCTCCATAAGATCCACACACCCCACTAATACCAAAACTAGAAAAAAGAAACTCGTCAAAACAGCACTTGTGAAATGATCTGTTGAAGACGGGAGTTGCTCAAAATTGCCTCTGTAGGATGCTCCTGTGTAGGATCCACAAAAAAAAAAAAAAATGCAGTGCAAGAGAGATTTGGGTAAGTCAAGACGGACCATATATTTGGCCCATTTTGCATATTTTTACTTTCTTGGCGTACCTACAAACATGCTGCGTTCTTCTGAGAAAGCCTTGCTCATCCTCCCTGCCCACTCGGAGCGCACGCTCCCCGCTCCCTGAAACGCCAGTGCGGATAGCTCATCGGCTTCTGTAAGGACAGGAACACGGTACTGCTGCGAGCATCGGAAAATCCCCGCCAACAACTGGAGAGGAGAGGGGAGGGAGAGGGAGAGGGAGAAGAAAGGGGAGGGGGAGGG
>NW_010543677.1:2308-4231 GCF_000687285.1 Phaethon lepturus
CGAGGGAGAGGGAGAGGGAGAGGGAGAGGGAGAGGAGGAAACAACCGTCTGTGGAGTGGGAAACAGCCTCACGTGGACGAGGGCAGCATCCTTTGCCGAGAAGATGGCCTGAGCTGCGTCCACGGGCTCGTCAGAAGCCGCAGCACCAGCCTCCGCGCACCCCTCGCAGAGCGGCGTCAAACGGCCGAGTACGTGCAACCCGGGGAAAACAGCACGGCTCGCTCTTCCAGGCTGCCAGAGGGGACCCTGAAATCCCAAGGCGGGATATTAAATAGGGATGTTATTCTCGATCTGCCTTACAGGCTGCAGCAGACTTCCAAATATTGGGAGTTTTATGTATGCGATCAAAAAAGTGCAAATATTTCTCAGTTAAGTTAATCACTGAAACACTGAATCCACAGGTGGGAGGAAGTCTCCATTACTTGATGCTTTTAGACCAAGATTCCAGCTTGATCTAGATCAAATAGAAGTTCTAGACTTGCTAAGAAATTCTTATGTAAGGCTCTCTCTATGTCATATTAGAAGTCACGTGAGAGGTCATAATAATGTCTTCTGCTCATGATTAGTAACCTATCTGCGGACATTACAAGACAAAACAGTGACATTGGTTAAATTTCCAAAGAGTAATTCGGGATTTACCTGTTGAGGTCGATGTGAGTCACACTGCAAATTTCGACAAGGGTGCTAGAAAGCAGGTTTCCAGAAGTGAAAAATCCGACGTCATGCCTTGCCAGAAAAAAAAAAAAAAAAAAAAAAAAAAAAAAAGAAAATCTTGGGGAAGAAGAGCAGTCCACTTTATGCTTCACCCATCAGGAACTGTTAGTCATCAGCGAAGGGGCTGCTGAGAGAGCGAATGACATTGCTTCAAAACGGCTCTTCACACAAGATGAACGGAAGGCTGCCAAGTCTCTGCTTACCCCAGAGCATCACAGACAGCAGATCTCCCAACTGAAGGGATGAGAAACGGGGAATTTTTGAAAAGGGAAGAAAGAAGCACAGCACGATGATAGCCTGGAAATCTAGGGGATCCTCCAAGCCGTATCTGGAATAGATAGTGCATAAAATACACAATGACCTTTTGTCCAAAAGCAATGAGAGAGGCCAAGAAGGCAAAAAATGGCGAAACTTGCCCACATAAGAAAAGCTACACGCATAGGCAGCCCCTGTGATAAGCAGCATGACATGCCACCCTGCTCCGGGGGACAGGACCCCGGGGACCACCGAGCCCGAGCCCTGCCCGTGCAGGGTCAGCCAGCCCAGGTCCAGCACGAACCTTTCCACATGCCCCGCTGTGGGCGAAAAGCACTTACCTAAATGTCTCCGTTTTACCGCAGAAACGCAATTCTGCTGTCCCGCTGAGTATTTCTTGTGAACATGAAGCTCTTAGAAGTTTGTGGGAGGTGGGGTAAAAGTGTACGAATGGCTTTTGAGTAACACGCTTTCCTTCCTGAAACGACCTTCTTGGCAAACGTGAAAGCTGTTTCCTAAAGGTTTAGAAATACACCCACGTCCCCCGGACACTCTTTAGGAAAAGGTGCTTTATTCATTCATGCAACCGCTTCGTCGCACTGCAGAGTCAATGCATTTCCACAGCAGTAAGCACGAGTGAGTCAGAGCGAAACTGCCCCATCAAGATCTCTGACACGGCAAAGGAAACACAGGTAAACACAGAGAGTACCAGCCGTGCGCGGGCCAGAGTTTCCTTTGTGGAATGGACGCATCTGGCTTACGCTCGTACCGAAGAAAACCAACGAGCCGGTTTTCCAAAACAGGGAGGAGGGAATTGCACAAGCCGGAGAGCCGCTCTGCGCGCTCTGGGCGTCAAAGTGAAATGACTTCACGGAGCCCCGCGGGTTGCTCAGAGCAAGAGAAGTCTGGAAACGAGCGCTCAGCTCCTCGGCGGGGAAGGAGGAGGGTGCCCGG
>NW_010543678.1:0-6858 GCF_000687285.1 Phaethon lepturus
GGCTGGAAGCTAATGCGGTCTACAGGCAGCAGACAGCTAATATGATGTTATTTATTCCCACAGATCTGTTTATTTTGTTTTCCATTTACCAAACCCTGTGACACATTCCCAAAGGTGCCTTGTTGTACAATACGTTGCACACAGTAAGATATTCAGCCTAATTCACTCTTTGTTTTGTTTCAGTTCAGCTGCATGAGGGCACAAACGCGTCTGCGTTCTATCTTCTCCTGTGACTGATGTTGCAGACTATTGCCATAGGGTTTTGTGAAATGGGATCTTAGTTAATCTAGGGCATTGTCTTTGTAGTGCTAAATTCTTATTTGCAAACATAATGTTCTGGCATTGATGCAACAGGGGAACATTAGTGATTTTTTTTTTTTTTTTTTAGTTTAGAATAGACTGTATGTATGTGTTTTTAATAAACCTCCATTCTAAAGCTTTTTCTCCCCATTCTGCGTTTGATCTGAGACGTTTCTAACACATTGCATCATGTCACATTGATGTCTTTAGCCAGTCAAGCCAAATATTCATAAATCCCATGTGCCCGAACGGAAAATGTACAATGCTAAGGAGAAAAGTACCTGATATTTTTTAAAGCATCTACAAGAAGGCAATTCAAGCCTTTAAACATCCACATACATACAGAAAAGATTTTGAAAAAAATTATCTGTCCGTAGCCTGTTCTCAGCCTGGAAGGATGGTATCCCTTAGAAATCAATGGCTTTTCTTTGCACTTTGTTGAAAGCTCTCATGTTTTCATTTTTCTTTTGTTTTGCGAACATGTTGTTTTTCAGTATACTGGGGACCTGGTCTGGGAACTGGTGCAGGATCAGGAATTCCAAATGCGGTGATATTATAAAAGTGTGCTGCAGACAAAGTAAGTTTGATGTAAACAGGATCTGGAAGAGATTTGATGAGATTGTGAAAAAATGAAGATGAGATGCAGATTCATTAATAAAACAGCCCGTGGCTAGCGAACATAAAGCCTGATTGATCACAATTACTGCAGTTCGCAACTGGAAAACCAGACGGCGGAGGACATGCACAAGGTAAAGCCGGTTTGACATCACAACTGAGCCTCATGCATTTAGTGGGTGGCAACTACAGAAATCCAGCTCTTGCTTATGATGGGTATGTTTCCGTAACAGCGCTTAAAGTGCTTTAATTTTCACTTCAGCAAGCTTTCAGACCGATTATCAAAAGGGCTTTCTCAGGAACCTGCTTGGATGAAGAAAACAGATCTCCCACACATGCCTCCCAGTGTGCGCACGTTCGTGTCTGGCACAGCAGAACTGGGCGCTTGGCTCTGAATTAACGCCGACCGCGGGCCGTGCAAGCAGATGACCCCCCATCGCCAGCTGTTACGGCGGGAGCTGTGCTCAGCCCCTTGACGTGCCGGTGAAAAAGGCCCCGTGAGCTGCCGCTCGCCCCACGGGCCAGCTCTCTGCTGCACAGCCGAGCGCGGGCGTTCGGTGAGCAACCGCGGCCGGCCGGCCGGTTAAGGATCTCGTTGTAGGAACACTCAAAGCCTGGCTCTCCCCTTTGTGCATGTTCTTGTATGCCTGACAGAGACGTCCCCACACAGTACTGTTGCCTGCATGTTCAATATCCATACCGAGCTCCATGCTTCATGTGCAGAAATGGAAATTTGCTATTACGTGTCAGCAGCAGAAAGCCCCAAAGCTAACAGGAACAGTCAGGGGCCAGGAGAAGAGATGGGGCGCAGCAGAGCAAACAAAGAAATGCCCTTTTTTGCCACGTGCCCGCATCAGCCCCTGGTTCCTGGCTTGCGGGTATGCTGAGCACACTCACGGTGAGAGACACCAAAGGCCTCGATGAAGCATTAGAAAGGTGGTATGATGATCACATACCAGGGACGTGTCCGCATTTACCGAAGCCTGAGAGCTTTGGAAAGTTAAAGTCTCCGTTAGCTCAAATGAGGTCCCCCAAATGGGGGAAGACCTTTCTCTGCAGTCTGTACCTCTCCATCGTTGAAAGCAAAAAAATAATTCCTCACGATACCTTAGCGGGGCTAAAGGAGGACAAAGCTGTGAAGGGCTGAGAAGCACTCAGATACCAGAGTGACAAGTACCAGAAGAAGTGTCCGTAGAAGATGACTCATCCTGCCTCTGGAGCAGGCTTTCAACAGCATGCAATAAACTAGGCACGGGGCCACCCACTACATCACGAAGACAAATTACTGAAGAGCTGCGCGTTGAGTGAGTCCCTGCACACCATCCGTGGCACGGCAGAGTGCAGGGGACGATGCTGGGGTGTAGCTGCCATGGTGGGATGCTCGGGCAGGAGCCTTGCTTGTGCTGCTGAGGTGTTGAAAGTGAGGAAGCAGGAGTTGAGCCATGAACCCCCCCTTAAGAAAAAGGGAGAAGATATGGATTCCCACCTCTTTGCAGGGGCCTTGGGAGCTCGCTACTGGAGAAGGGCCATTTTTGGTCTCTCTCTTTAGTAGGAAGGCCCAGCAAATGGGGACAAGAGGAGTGAGGACAAACCCAGCACCCAGCACAGAAGAGCAGACTGATAACTATTTCCACTGCATTAGCACTTTGCCTACTGAATCTCGCAGTCAGGCATCAACAGACTGCAAAAGCAAATGAGTTTAGTTATCTTCTCTTCCTGACTTCAACAGGCATGTTGCCTAAGACTTGGCTTCTGCTCCTTGGCAGCAGGCTTTTGTCCACATCATTGATCTACCACAGACCACGTCACAACCCAGCAAGACACACGGTTTCTATAGCAGAGTGGTCCGCAGGCAGGATTACCAGGTATGGGGCAAGCCTGCTCTGTCAGACCCAGCCCTTTACCTACAGGAACAAAAAATTCATTCATGAAATTGAGAGAAAATAATAACAAAAAGGGGGTGGGGGTCTAGAAGCTCTCCCAGGTCTCCCAGCACTTCTCACGTGGATCCAAGCTCCCAGCTACTAGACAGAAATGCTCCTGAATATATCTGCTTCAATTCGCTCTAAATATCTGCAGTAGCTGCTGTGCCTAATTTTATCGTCATGCCTCGCTTATGGATTTCAGGCAGGAGTCTGAGCAGAAACACCCCAGACAGAGCCTAGCTGCTCCGAGCCAAAGCAAGGCAGCCGTCCTGGAGTTTCAGATGCGTCCCTTTAGGTTCCCCTTCACCTGCCATCCCCACCAGGCTGCTGCCAGCCGACAGTGCCATTGCCTTCTGTTCAGCGTGCAGCCTCGGCCCCCTCTGCTGCCCTGGCAAGAGCAGGCGGTGGCCTTAGGACATACACGTCTCTATCTGGGTCCCCAGGTGCAAACACAACCCCAGGCTTCCCGTTGCTGACTCCTTCTTAACCTTGAATTAAAGCAGGAGAATAAATCAGCTGAATGATCTGCTTTGCAAATTCATAGGCAAGGCTTACAGACTTCGATTCCTGGTAATTCAGTTCTATTTCTGCTTTCCGAAGCTCCTTATAAAGCTCAGTTCCTAGCAGACTAAGAATCAAAGGCTCTGCCTCCTACCCTTGGATTTGCTGAATCATTTCTTCTCCTTTGACCACATGTCCCCTTGGTGACACTTAACTTACCCAACCAGCCCTCCCAAGGAGCTGGATGACTTTCAAAATCTGTCTGCTGGCCACTATATGGATCTTGAAGCTCATGGCTACTTTGCCTAACAAGGGATACAACCTAGTGGAGGGAACAGACCAACCGCCCGTTCTTCTGCTCCCTGCAGATCCAGGTGGATCCCTCCCAAACATGACAAACCGGTGTCAGGAGTCTGGGTGCAGGACCTCCCAGCAGCTGAGCCAACACAGGGCAAAGCTGCAATAAGGAACGAGGATTCAAGGCAGTAAGAGTGATCAGAGGCTGGGAGAATATGGAAGAAAAGCCACCCTGGCGTTAAGCTATTGCTGCCCAGGGCCTTGCTGCTCTTATTAATCAGAAACTCCCAGAAGCCGATGGTCCCGCGTTAATGCTGACCTCCAGGGCAGGGCTGCGCCTTACAACTGGTCATTCAAACTAGCTTTGATGAATGTGTTGCTGCCAGAGGACAAGAATGTATTTTAAACAAGGTCAGGTGTCCTGTTGTGTTGCGAGACATCATCCTAGCTGCTGTAGTAGTCGTCTATCACATTTCAATTGCATGATACTTGCTGGAGCTACCCTGCTGCCATGGGTATTGCCCCCTCCACCACTGCTCCCAAATCCTTGACCATCATTTAAGAATACCCCAACAGAAAAACGGCAAAGCTAGTTTTGTACAAATAGAATTGGTGGAAGCTACTGGTTCATGGTCTTCCCAGTCAAAAATTAGCTGCTGAGATGGCGAAAATCCCATTATATTCTATCATTTTGAAAAATAAAAGTTTTAAGTATCCATCGTGTTCTTTTTTTTCCAGTTAAAGAAAAGCCTGGCATCCTTTGCTAGGCAAAATAAATATATTTAAATTTATTATCCTTATTTAAATAGCTGAAAACAAGCAGCCCTTTAAAGAAGTACCTAACATGCACAGCCACAGAAGAAATCAGTTAGCCTCTGTCCGAGGGCTTTCTATTAGCTTTATTTAATATGCATAAAAGACTTTCTGTTGCTGTCCCTACTACACACACAAGGCAGATTCCACAGAGGACTGACTATACTTGGTCTCACATGCCTATTTTCTCCATGGTTTTACTTACTATTCTCACAAAGGATAAACAGACAGGCATGTGCTTATATATTTTGAAGAGCGTATTTCCTCATACTCTACAAGATATTTCTTTGAATACCCTTTCATCCTTTGCAATTGTGCCCTTGGAAGTTTTAGCAGTATTTGTTTCAAATAAGTTTATTTTTGTACGATTGATTGAAATCTCAAGCTGCAATTAAGAAAATTGCAGCAAGAACCATTAAAGGGATAGCGTCATTTTCTCCCCTTCCCACTAAGATGTCAGGTTTCAATGTCACCGCGAGATAACCCAATACGCGCGCTTGTACACCGTTCGCCCAGGCTGGAGTAAGCGCAAAACCGTCGGGAGTACTAATTACAAATGACTAGAAATAATGACACGCGGCAGAGGCAAAACGAAAGGGCCCAGTCCTTATTACTTAACGGCCGAGGTGTCTGCGCGCAGTAAGGCAGGTTATTGCGAAGCAGTCTTTTTAGTAAATACACAAACATCCATCCCCACTTGTAGGTTAGCCTCGGTCCCTCCCCCATCTCCCTCTGTCTCCCTGCCCTTTCTTTCTCTCCAATTATAAACCAGCACCAGGTTTTCTCATCAGCCATCTCCATGTCTCCAAATGGCTTTTCAGTGTCAGGCCTATCAGGAAATTAACTCATCATGCAGTGACAGCTGCTAATTTTTTCCCCTTACATGTCAGATGGATCGCCTGCTGAAGCTAATAATGAATCACCAATCCCTGATTAGAAGGTGCTTCCGAAACATATAACTGCCATCTGAGCTAACTTTTTTCTTCATATAAAATGATATCACCCTAGAGGAGTAGAAAACGAATTGTATTCTTCAACAAGATGGAACAGGGGTAGGCTGTTTAAGTGAGCCGTGTGCTATCTTAAATTATGGGCTAATATTGCACAGTAAAATAAGTGAAAACTCACAGCTCGCTCTTATTTTGCCAAATGAGTGACCTTTTTTTCCTGTTACTTAATCCTCTCACTAGAACTAACTTGGTTTCAAATTTCAGGAGTGGTTTTGTCTTCATCCTTCTCTCTTTTCCGTGCTGTTTACAGCTTTTTGTGCTCAGGAAGTCTGCCGAGCAGGGGAAGTTGGAAAAAAGCCCCAGAAGTGGCTTTCCGAGGCACGCAGCTACCACGCCGCCAGCTCCTCGTCCTGCTCTGCCAGTAGCTCTGGCCCCACCTCCCCGTCCCCGTGGTTTTCCAAGGGGGACTCACCTGTGTGTTCAGCTCGGGTTCAGCTCGGGGCTAGCCCGAGGCGCAGAACTTCGGCACGCAGAGATTCCTACAGCGCTTATACAAGCTGAATCCACTGTCCACAAAGATCACAAACATATTTCTTCCAGGACCTCACAGCTAACATTTCTGGTACTGAAGCGGCGCTTACAAATGACAGCAGCGCTTGCAGCGTTACGCACAATCCACATGTGCATACCTTAGCGCATCAACTGTGGGCTCCGGCTCATCCCGCTTCCATAGCGAAGTACAGCTGGTAGTCAGGCAGAACGGTATGTAGCTGTGGGCACTCTGGGTTGTGCTGGGTTTGGGGTTTTTTTTTAATTTTCTGTTATAGGAAATATTTCTCTAAATACAGTTTCGAGCTATCTCTTATCTCCCATTTCTCCCCAAAGCTGGAGCCTGAATTCAGGGGCCAGGAGACACGGCTCAGGAGGTATCTTTTTCTTAAGAAATGGAGGGTGAAACCGCTTGCCAGAAACATCTCTTCTTCCTCTGGCTTTGTTTCCATTTAGGGTTTTTTTGTTCACTTTTGGTTGTTATTTTGGTTTTGTTGGGTTTTTTTCTCCCCTGCACACTAGTTCCACACTTCCTAAACACTTACGTTTTTACCTGTTTGGATTGTTCACAGTATGACCCAACTTTGCTAATGCTTATTCAGGACGGATAACAAGGAGGAAATTGAGCCAATGGCTCTGGCCGACAGAACATCCCAAGGCAACCGACGGCCAGGGGAATATGGCACCCCCAGCCACCGCTTCCTCTACAGAGGTCTCTTTTCCAGCAGACGGGCAACCGGAGATGTTCAAACCAACAGCAAACCGCACGTCTAGGAGTGAATGGCTGCCTGGGCTATGCGTCTTCCTAGATCCGCCGCACAAGCTCTTCTAGTACGCTCCGATGGTGGACGCTGCGACCTGTGGCAAAGGGCTGCTGCAGCCCCCGAGCCCGCTCCCCGGCACGTCGC
>NW_010543679.1:0-6071 GCF_000687285.1 Phaethon lepturus
TCTGTGATTCTGTGATTCTGTGAAAATAGAATTTAAAAGGAAATTTTGATTGAGGACTGGGACATGTGCTTATTTTGAAGGAGAAAAGAAATTTAAGAAGTTTCATGTGAAGCACTGTAAAGATAGCAGAGGTTTATTAAAGAACAGTTTTAGAGAAAGCTGCTCTTGGATTTTAGTAGTCTAACTACGGAGGTTGCAGGCCATGTGGCTACAACAGTGAAGGAATACTTCAAAATATATGAGAAGACTCACAGGTACGCTGTTCCTAACTGGGTGACAGTAAACACTATACTACCCAAAGTATAAGCTTATGCATTATTTACATGCATATGCTTTTTTTAAAAAAATATATTTTTTATAGATATATTTTATATATTTTTAGTCAATAGTATGCATTTTTGGCTAAGCCACTAAACTTCACAGATGCACCAGGAACCCAAGCTAAGAGAAAAAAGAGGAGTTTAAATCCAAGATAGGAGGAAGGCAAAGAGGGAAACCAGGATCTGCCATTTCATCCTTTGCCCCAGCCCATTTGAACCCACTTGGGGGGGCTCCATGCTGGGACAGTACTCATAAAATCCAGCTGAATATGTGTGTGCCAAGAGGGTTAACTGTCCATCTTCATCAAAGGGTGTGACCGGGAATTAGATGAGTAAATAGAAATATCATGTTTTTATGCAGCAAAAGAGGGAATCATCATCCCCCGAGCACATGAAGATTTTATCCTTTTGGTTCTACTTTAATGCCCTGTTTGTCTGGAATCTGACTTGGCTTCAGGGACATGTTTTCTGTGATAGTTTCTGTATTAAAAGGTTTGCCTCTTTTCATACATTAAAAAATTGGAAAATAATTTTAGGTCACATGTCCTTCTGTGGCTTTACTTACAGTTTATATTTAGAGTTTATCCGGTACGATATGACCTAAAGCATACATTGTTTTGCCCCATGATTTAAAATATTTAACTAGTTCCGTAACTATCTAATGAGATTTGAAGTAAGAAGGAAAGACTGTCAAAAGTCTTCTCTTTTCCCTTACAGAAAGAAAATGAAAAAAAGATTTGTAGAAAACATCCAAATCATCATGTATCTAGAAAGCACATCTTATGGAGGCTCAGATACACTAAAATATGAGGAAACAGCCAAAACTGAGGAATTAATAAAATATCATGTAACAGGGTGAGATATAAAAAGAATAAGTGAAAAACTGGCAGTATTCCTATAAGTCCAGGGTTAATTTTATTAACACTAAAACTTTCATGCTGTAAGAGATGTATTAATAGAAAATAATAATGATGTGAAGAAGACAACCTAAAAGCTTTTTTATTTTTAAGCAAATGTAAGAATATTAAGACTGTAAAAATAAGAATGAACAAACTATGTAACAGTTCAACATGAATTATGTAGTCTTTCTGATAGCAATGGATTAATACCAAGACATATTAACATTATGCATTATGCATTAACATTAGCATTTATGTATTATGTTTAAGTTGTTTATAAATTAGGTAATAAAGACTTTTGAGCAGCAAGTATTCTAGGGTTTTAGTAAAGTCAATCCCTGCTTTCCAATATACTTACAAATATCTGTTTTTCAGCTGGTGTTTCTAGTAATATCTGTCATACAAAATCAGCACAAGCTTTAAGGCAAGTAACGAGATGAACTCTGTTAACTACAATGAGTAGTGCAATAAGTGTAGTTTACAAAAATAATATATATTTATATGCAAATTAAATGATCTCACAGATTAAATAATTTA
This sequence comes from Phaethon lepturus, assembly GCF_000687285.1. Classification (NCBI taxonomy): domain Eukaryota; kingdom Metazoa; phylum Chordata; class Aves; order Phaethontiformes; family Phaethontidae; genus Phaethon; species Phaethon lepturus. Next base: position 1,757 of record NW_010543679.1, read on the forward strand.
ATAAGAAGAATAAAACCAGCTTGTTTACGATTTATATTGAGGGATTTGTGAACTTGTTCGGATAAACATTAAACTTGTTCAAATGTACTTTTATATAAATATCTACTTTGAATTATCTGTTGCATTTAGTGTTCAGTTGTATGTCTTAGAGAAAACCCGGAGGCCCCTGGACACCCGAAAGAGCTATAGTCTCCTACATTTGTGTATCATATCATGACACGTTATAAGAGGCATGAAGTACATGCATGACAAGTTTCTTTATTTCCTCTAGCTACACTGCCTTGTTAAAACTAGCTCAGAAACCTCTCTTTTATGCTGAGAAATATAGACATGTCAATCCTATTTTCTTCCTCCTGAACTGTTCTAAAATGCTCATCATTTTACTTTCTCCAATTGCACCATACTATCAAGTTAAAATTCTTTAAATCAGTTACATTTTTAGTAACACCCATTTAAAGTGATAATAGGGGTAATAGTATTTTCTAATTATCGCCATACAATGAGCTTGCGTGTGCTTCATTGACATTCACCAGCGTAGCAAACTGCTTATTGTCTGTTCCAGTCTGATTTAAAGCATGGCACATACAGTGAGCCATGACAGGACTGGAGATTATTTCCAGTAGAGGAGAAATTAATATATTAGTGGTGCAGAGTTTTACTGTTATTTGCTTGTGGAAAGTAAAAGCCCTACCTCAACTCTAAATAACTGAAAGCAGAAAAAACAGTGGTTAAATGGTGCTTGCAGTTCTTGTTTTGACACATTCTGTATCGCACTCCCTTCCAAAAGCAACAATGTTTAGATTGCCTTAAAAAGATAAACTACAAAACACTCCCTTCCAAAAGCAACAACGTTTAGATTGCCTTAAAAAGATAAACTACAAAGCATCTCTAATTCTCTCTTTTGCTCATAGGTATTGCCTAGTCCTGTAACAATCAGAGAGACTGAGGGATGCCTATTTGTTAATTAGTGGTTTAACGAGCTACTCTCTCAGAATGTTGATTAGGTCAGTCTTCTGGGTTACAGCCATTATTTTTAAAACAAATAAACAAAACCCATTGATAAATCTCTTTCTCTGGGTTTCTTTGGGTAGATGTTAGATGACGATGTCAGGCTCAGTGCCCTGCAGTTCGCTAATGATAACATTGGATCAAGGAGGACACTCACAATTACAAACTTATCAGAGGCAAGAAATCAGCTGACCCAATGCTGGCAACTGTAATTAAACTGAGCCCTGTGGCTAACAAGAAAATTGTGATAAACAAAGCAAGAAATTGTTTGTTGTCTGGTGTGTCCTCTTCTTTTTTGACATTAATATTTGTAGAAGAAAAAAATAATGAAAATCTTCTGTCACGTTCACGGTTGCAAAGCATTACAACCATTATCATAATGAACAGGGCTGAGGTTTGGGGTGGGCAAATCGACTGGGAAGAAAAAAAAGGATAGTTGGTAATTATCCTTATCTGTCTCTGATCAAAATAAAATTCTCTTTCACTGCTAATTTGTTAATGACTTCTGCCTTTACCTGCTGCTCAGTAGCTTTTGGCTTTTTCTTCTGCCGTAGCCTGACTGACAAGTGATTATGCAGGTTGGTATTTTGTATTGCTTTGAATTTTTACTTAATATGTTTTACTTTAAAAACCAATTTAACTAGGTGAGTGTGTAGGGAGAAGTGCTGTTGCCCTCTTAATGTGGCAGGCTGTCATCTAACCGCAGACTGCCTGCGTTGTGACTTTTGCTTTTGTCTTTTTGAAGTCTTATGAAAGCTAATCAGCACGTTATAGTTCTAGTAATTCTTAGTTTGATTGTTAGGCGGTGTACTTGAATTATTCCACGGCTATCCTGATGAAATTCATCCCAGTAACACGTTGAATAATACAGCTCAGAGCATTAGGCTTGTTGATGTTACCAGCAGTGAGCTATTGAGAGGAGTGAATGTGTTCGTTCGGCCTTCGTGAAAGCAAAGATGCCTCAACAGTGAGCTCTTGACTGAAAAAAAACACCGGGATGCTTTTTAGGCTCGCTGTTTCAGCAGCTTATTTGTGGTGCTGTGCCCCTTATCCTGAACTAACGATGACTACTTCGTGCCAGTCCCCGGGCCCCAGGACCTGTGCTTGAGCCCATGGACCCCCATGGCCATGGCCTCCCTCTCCCATTCGCCTATGATGAGCGACGATACCTGGCTACTCAGGTTGGGCGTTCGGGAAGCATGCTCCTGTGTCTCTCCAGGATTGCCTCGGTAGTTTTGGCTTGGTGTGCTGAGCTAGCCCTCTTACCCGGGAGTTGCTTTGAAGTGAATTGTACTCCTGCATACGGTAGCTCCAACATCTCTGTCAGTCTCTTGTGTTGAGTATTCTGAAAATCTGAACGCCATATAATTTTGTTTTATTCAAGGTGAGCCTTGATCTGTTCCTACTACCGGACACTGAAAATCTCTGTGGTCTTGATGTTACAGTTTTCTGACAGAAACAACAAAAGAGTATTTTCGGCTCCTTTGTTCTTTGCTGAAAACATTTAAACACAATTTATCTGAAAATATTCTAGTGTATAACTACCAAGGGAATCATTTGCCACAAGAAAGTTCTTTGATATGAGTGATTAATGACTAAAAGCACTGATTTTTTTTAAATTATTTATTTTGCAAGTAACATAACATTTATTATAAACCTCTTGACACTATTAATAAGACAGATTTCCTTATTGGCTTTAGAGATAAATATGGCTTTTTTAAATCCGTTTGTTTTATACATGTGCCAAAATTAATGATCATAAATGCAACAGACACTTTATGTTTAGCTCAGATTGCTTGTATCCTCATATTAATGCGGATTTCTAGTGATGAATGATGCTTATAGTGTAATGTTTTTCCCTAACCACAATTTCTCCAGCACAATTCTCTGCACTGATCTTGCTGAGAAAAGACATAAAAAACATTTAAAAATTATTGAAACTATTTCAGAAGGTGGTCATTGCTACCATCAACTGGCCTGGCAAGACATCTTCATCACCAAATTGACCATTAAGAAAGTTAAAGTTGTTATTTCTTGCCAGATTTCCCTGCTCCTCTAGAATTCCTCTGGAATTTTTCAGGAGAGGTTCCTGAGAGGCTGCAGAGACAATACCCTGCAGCCACAGGATAAGTCTGGTTGCTCTTTAATTCACTTTAGAATTTTGCTGAAGTCAATGGCATGTGCTATTATCAATTTAGTTCACCCCTTCAACCCAAGGCAACAGTTTCCTATTTTCACCCTCCCCTCCTTAGGGAATCTGCAGTATCCTAGCAAAAAACATCTGGTGGGCCAAACCTATTTGAGGATGGGGCGGGGGGGGGAATCTCCCCAGCAATGAGAAATACGAGGCCATTTTTAGTGCAGTTGAATGGTCATTTGATCATAGCTGGTGCATACTTGTGTTGAGACTTCAGTCATCAAAAAAACATATAAGAAAAGGTAGCAGTTTTAATCTGAAGCTGAGTAAAACCTCATTTTGAAATTAAGCCAATGGACCCATTTGTGGCCCAATGGTTGTGGTTCACAGAAATATGATAGGCTCTACAGCAATTACTAGGTGACATACAGTGGCCTATTTATGCCACTGTATGTCACTACAAAGGCTTATGACGTCCTGAGTGTGAAATTCTGTTGAAATTAAGAAGTAACACCCTAAGTTCCTGAATTGAACACTTAATGTTATATTATGCTGGGCTTGTGCTCTTCCATGGATAAACAAATGTTGAAATTATGTTGTATTTTGCTGTATAACAGTTGCTAAACCCTTAAAAGTAGAGCAGTCTGCAAAATAAAACCATTTCGGTCATAATTGTGCTTTGTTTTCCTTAAACAATTTTGACAGTGTAATTTATCTGCTAAGTGTCCATGTCCAGGGGAAAAAAAAAAAAAATTGTTTCATAATCTTTTTAGTTCTAGGGTTTGATGTGATGTTAATAATCATGCCCACAACTTGCATAGATCTAGCAAAGGCATGAATCACAGTGCAATTATATCTTAGTGAATTGAGGAATTTGTAAGTGAGCCAAAATACTTAGCAGTTCCTGTTTAAAAGGAGTATAAGAATACGGTATAATGTTTCCAGATGCAGTTCTATTACAAGCCGCACCAAGAGAAGTCAAGGGGAAATTTTCATAGTTTTGTGTGAAAGCAAAGAAGCAGCTGTTAATGTGAGAATGGCCTTGGTGCCCACAAAGTAGTTTAGATTGAGGCAAGAATGATAAAAATGTGCTTATTAAACATAGTTATAATTAAAATTTATAATTTACATTTTTATATATCTTTATATCTTGTATATATCTTTATAACT
>NW_010543680.1:0-2018 GCF_000687285.1 Phaethon lepturus
GTCCTGCCGCCCTCCCGGGCGTGGGGCACAAACATCCTCACCCCGTCCGCTGGCGTGTCTGTATTGGGGGGGTGGGGAGGAGGAAGAAAGACGGTGAGTTGATGGAACAACAGTAACGGTCACTTTCAGTGCTGGTTACCGTCCAGTCTGTAAATAAAGGACTTTTACATGTCTGACGAATTCTTAATACTACATTGCTTAAATGCTGATTGCTAAGACTGTCGTTGAAAGGGCAACAGGACTTCCTGATCATTGCCTTATTCAAAAGTAACATTGGTATATCGACTCTAAAATGGCGGAGAACTGTGAACCAAACCTACAATACTCAGGCTTGCCTAACTGGTGGGATGGTTGTTTTGCCTTCTGCGTATTATACTCGCCAATACAGAAGCTGCCTGTGTTTAAGTGAGGAGGTGCTTTTACATCTATACTTCAAAATATGCAGCTTCGAAGCCACAGTATTGCTGGAAGTGCACATGAAGACCTGGATCATTAACAGTTTGTGCACAGATCAGACCTTGGATGTGAGGAAGGGGCAGGTTTGTGGCTTTTGACATAGTTTAGAGTTAAAAAGAGGCACAGCATCCCACAACTGAGCATAGCAGAATGATAACTTTGCATTTTAGGATTACCTAGATTACCTAGTTTACCTAGTTTTTCAGAGTACCTGAAAACTGAATAAACTTGTGAAGCTGGTGATGATTAGGTGAATTGGAGGCGTGTTTTGTCACTTGTCTTCCATTGTCACTTTGTTCTTGGATCAAACAGATCTGTTTACTTTTACTTTATATTTTTGGGACTGGGTGGCAGGCATTTTTGTTCTGCTTTAAGTTCTGACATGTGATTAGATCCTTTTGTTCTCAGAAAGAAGGCCGGGGAGGATGGCCTCAGTAGCCAATCCTTACTGCCATTAACTTCGACCCCTTTACAGTAGAGATGATTACTGTTTGGTTCCAGTGCTATTCAGAGGTCTTTTGCTGATCTTTCTTTTCAACACTAGCTGGATCTTGCAGTTGAAGAACAGGGACAGGTTGAACTAAGGCATATGTCTTGCAGAGGCAGGCAAGGATGGGGATGCTCAAGCATAGGTGTAAGCAGGAAGGGTGTACTGGCCTTTATGTGGCAGTTCATGTTTGAATTCCACATTCCAGGAAGCTGACTTTTCTTCTGTCAGGACTGGACCACAGTTCATGGAAGATTTAGGTTGATACAGAATGTAGAAAACAGCACCACCTCCCTTGGAACTAGGGATACTCACTCAGCATCCTAGGGGAAGTACTGGGGCCAAACAGTCCTTGGCAGTGTTTACTTGGAAGCAGGGATGGTACAAATAAGTTTCTTTTCAAATAGTTGTTTGGCTCCGTATGCCTTGTGTGCATACTGTATTGCTGTACTTTTTGGCCTGCTCTGCTTTTGCTGTGCAGTAGTGGCAGCCAAACTTTTCAGCAATGCCATTCAACTTGGTTCTTAAGTTTACAATCTTACCATATGTATAGAATAAGTCCGCAGACACCCCGCACAGTGTTTGCTTGGAAAGGAAGGAAGTGCATAAGATTAAGGGTGGAGGATAACTGCTGTATGAATCCTGACTATACCAGTGTGTTTAGACTTCCTGCTTCTTTTTCTCTGTGATAAAAGAAGATACTTCATTCCTTTAAGCACCACAGAAGAGCTGTTTCATTGCTGCTAACTTGTTCATATGATATTCATGCATCCTGAGTGCCACAAAACTCAAGAACCATTTATAGCCTGGAATGTATCATCTGCTTATGAACCATCAAGTTCTAATCAACACCGTTACTGCCAGAGATAGACAGCTGTTTTACTTCAGTTCCTGAACAAATAGTGGCCCTTCTTCTACATGGACTTTGGGGACTGGATCTCACTGAATGCTAGTAAGGAGGATAGAGCAGGAGTTCACTTAGCTTTTTCAAAAAGTGGTACTTTATGTCCTGTCACAGAAGTACGTCTTCGAAGGCCAGCTCAGCCCTCAGGAAGCAGCAGTCATAATACACTCT
>NW_010543681.1:0-4107 GCF_000687285.1 Phaethon lepturus
TCCCGCGGGGCGCGGGGGGCATCCCCAGAGGGCTGAGGAGGCTCAGTGGAGTGATCCTGGGTGGGGGTGTAGCTTGGGGAGCCTGGGGCCGCAAGCGGTGGCAAACCTCCTGTCGGTCAGGCCTGGGCCGCCTCTGCTGCACCACATTCTGCAGTCCAGAAGGGCCCGTCAGGAAAGGGGTTAAAGCAAAACGTGCTGTGGGAATTCAAGGTCAGAATTAAGGTTTGTCCAGTGAAACAAAGATGTGATAGGACAGGACAGCTACCAGCTCCTGGTGTCTTGTCAGTGCCAGGACCAGCCATCATCCCAGGTGCTGCAAAAAAAACCAAGGGAAGTATAAAACAGGACACTGGGAAAAGTCTTCTCAAATACCACAGTCACGTCCTAGGAGATGTGTGCTGTTGGCCAAGGAGATGCCTTGGCACATCTATGCCGGCTCACACCCTGGGTTACAATCCAGGGGCTAATTCTGAACTTTCCAACCTGATGTACTGACTGAAAAGGATTCTAACCCAGACAATACCTTACTTGGCTTATTCTAATGCAAGCATTTTCCTCAGCTGTTGGCATTTTCCTACAGATGAAAGTGCAGAAAGAGCAGAGATTCCCTTCTTTATGAAAGCAGATTGGGAATCTGGCTTTGTGGTTATTGCAGACGACAACTACCTAGCTTTAATTTTGCTCAATTTTCTAGCGTTGGCCGGAGGGCATATTCATTTAGATGGACTGCCAAAATTCCAGGCGTAAGAGTACCCGATTCTAATTAACTTAATAAACCAGAAATTCTTATTTTAATAACATGGTTGATTTGATCTGTAGATATTATTTCAATATATATAAAAGCTGATGAATTACTGTAAATAAAGCAGTTTTAGCTATGATTTTTCTTAAATACTCGAAATAGCTGACTGCTGCAAAATGTCCCCACTTGTTCTTACTGTTTGTGAAATAATACTTAGATACCCTGCAAAAAATCTGAAACATCGCAGCTTGCAAATAAGAATCTCAGGCTTGGTGCAAAGCTTGGTTTCCTGGTAATAGCCTGGAATTGCCACCAGAGTAGTGTCTGCTCCTGATTAGTGTAAGTATAGGTAATAGCTACAAAATCTTGTGAAAGGGCACGGTTGTCCATCTCTCATAAAAATGGAGGTGCTAAAATATTACAGTGAACTTAAACTGCTTTTAATTTTAGGAAGCCTGGAAGTAGTTATCTGAATGGAAAATGTAAGAGGTTTTGACAAGTTTCAGAAAATATTTGAAGACTACAGATACTTCCTTTGGAGGGCTTCCGCAGGACGTTTTCAAGAACCATGAAGAAATTGCTGCCTGTAATTTTTTAATGACAAGGAATAAAAACTGGGAAGAACTTACTTCTAGTTGAATCTCTGAAAATGGGTAGCACTGCTGTTGTCCTTTATCTTGTTTTGCAATTAATACAAGAGACAAACGCATCTGTTGGGAACTGCATTCCCAGAAAAACAGTAAAATACCAAAGTAAGTGAAAAATAGTAATTTCACAAGCAGAAAGAAATATAGCCCAGTGTTGTGAGTTTATTTTTTACTAGGCATAGAAAGAATGCTATGTACTGTTTCACCTCAGGTATTGTGCGATTCATGATTCAGTCATCCAAAGGACAGTAAGGGATGCCTGAACAATAATTGTTGTAGCTAGAGGTTCTGGCTTAATAATAATAACAACAACAACAATAAATTATTATTATTGTTGTTATTATTATTATTTTCCTGTAATAAATTGGGAAAAGAATATCCATGCATTTATTCAAATACTTTCACATTATTTAGAAAATATTCTGGAAATGTATACAAGCTTTTACTTGTTCTGTTGCAATTTGTTTTCAATCTGGAATTTTTATTACATAACACTGTGATTCTAGTGGTAAATATTTTTAAAAACTTATCTTCTATGTTTTGCAGCTGGAAATACAAACACTTTTATGAGGGAAGGATTATCCAACGTGTCCACTCTCCTTGTGAATGAAGAAACCAATACCTTATTTGTTGGAGGCAGAGATGCAGTATTTGCTCTTGACTTGAATAATATTTCTAGAGAAATAGCCAGGGTAAATGAAACACTTCTTTTTTTTCCCCATACTTTTTTAAAAAAATACTTTGCTTGTGATTTTCTTAATTTGAACAAAATGTTCTGATTTTATATGTATAAAAGTATTATTATTTCAAGGCTTGAAACTTTATCACAGAATTTTTTTTTTTAAGCAAAGCAGTGCCTTTCTTCAGTTTATTTATTATGCCTCGTATGTTACGGAGATACATAGGAAAAAATGCTTATTTACCCCATAGGTTCAAAGTTAGGTTTATTTAGGGATTTTCTTACACCTAATTTTGTGGGAAAAAAAATAATAAAAAATTGTGACATACCACCTTACAGATATTTTTTGGCTTTTAGGAATACTGGTTTGCTACACAAGAAAGACAACTGGAATGTATTCGTAGAGGAAAGGACAAGGTAGGAACTTCTGTTTCCCCCACTAAGTTATTAACTAAAATGAAAATGGCTACAGTGTCACAGTATTAAGCTTCTTTTTAATAAAGTAAAAGCACGTTCATTTGAATCTGTTGGGTTTGTTTGCTTGCTGCTGAGACACCAGGGTATTTTCAGGTGCAATCCACTACACTATGGACATTTTATTTTTATTTTCTATTTTAGATAAGATGTCAGAACTACATCCTCTTACTCCATAAGATAAATGACTCCAACCTATATGTTTGTGGAACGAACGCGTATCACCCAGCTTGTGATCATATGGTGATTATGTTTGAATGCAGGTTTTACTGAAGATATTTGAGTAGTATGGCAGATCTTTGAATACCTTTCCTAAAATATTCCTGTTGAAATTTAGAAGCTTTCCTAATACTTTTGTAAAAGTATGAAAGACCAGAAAGGTGCTTATGGAACATTATTTTTTTTTGTCCTATTTAAATTACTTAATGTCATAGGTTATCCATGGAACGAACATAACCTTCCAAGGAAGAGCTGAAGAGAGCAGAGGGAAGTGTCCGTTTGAACCAACTCTAAAGTATGCATCTGTTTTTGTAGGTATGTTTGGACTGACATGCAACCTGAGATGGTTTTCCTACCTAAACTAAGTTATGGGATACTGTTATCCTAATTCTATTTTTGTATGTCAACCCCAATTTGTTCCTTATGATACATCTTTGCGTTTTAAAAATAAGTATATTATACTTTTTTGTTTCTTCCAAATATTTACAGATGGGGAATTTTATTCGGCTACTTCAAATAATTTCTTGGGAACAGAACCTATAATACTTCGCGGTATGAGAAATCCTGTAAGAACAGAGTTTAAAACATCATGGCTAAATGGTAAGAATTTTTTTTATATATTTCAGTCTCTTGAACTTTAATTTGGTGTATGAATTCTGTCTAGAATGTAGTAGTATTTTATGTATTGATTTTGTAGTGTCAGCTTTTGAACTAAGGACAGAATTTGAAAGAAATTCATTACTACAGACTGAAGTGATGAGATGAGCCACAGCCCCTTCCCATTTATGAAAGCACATTTTCTTCTCTTAATGTTTGATAGATTCATAAATACTTTTCAGCGCTTTTCTGTTCCAGTAGTCCACTTAATTTTAAAATATCTGGCATTTATGTTTTTCTTGGAATAAACTTAAAATTTTTGTGTATTTATGTGTTTCAGAACCAAGCTTTGTCAACATGGAAATAGTGCATGAAAGTGAATCTAATCCAAGTGGAGATGATGATAAAATTTATGTGTTCTTCACTGAAACAGCTGTTGAATTTGAATTCTATGACAAGCTTCTGGTGTCCAGAATTGCCCGTATCTGCAGAGTTAGTATTTGTAGTGTAAAGATCTTGTTTAGTGTATTTCAGATGACATTTTATAGTCAAGTGATTAACCATGATATCTATACTGGCTCACCAAACAAAATTCTGTCATATACATTTTATTTCTGAACTAGCTTCCTCTTTTTCCTGCTAGAACAGAACCAGCTGTTCAGGTTGCATTTGACATTTAAACCTTTTTTCTTTGCCTTTGAACTGAGATTTTTAGTGAAAGGCCAACTATGTTTTTACCTCCCGCAACG
>NW_010543681.1:4138-6896 GCF_000687285.1 Phaethon lepturus
TTAGGTGAAAATTATGCCTCTTTTTGTATGCATTCTACAGTGTTGATATTATTCCTTCATTTAGGGTGATCTTGGTGGAAAACGCATATTGCAGAGAAGATGGACATCATTTTTAAAATCCCGCCTTTCCTGTTCCATTCCAGAATTAAACTTCCATTTCGATATTGTCCAGGACATCTTTTTACTTAGGAGAAGAAAGTGGCAGGACAGCATATTCTATGGAATTTTTTCCCAGCAATGGTGAGATAGAGAGCTACGTATGCTACTAAAGCTTGCAATGAACTGAGTAAGGGTTCTCACTTCTGTATTAATAGCTTGAGTGCAGCCTTTTGGCTTTAACTCGGAACAAGAAGCTACCAGCTACTTACGCTGCATGTTTTAATGGACCACATTTGTTCTTCTTACAGCTTGATCCAGCTGAGCAAACATTATCATCTGAAACAAAATGTTTTTGGTTCCCGGGCCAAAGCCTTCAATTAAAGACTAACCAAAAGCTTCTCCTAAGCCAAATTTTGAGAGTTATGTTTTCTCTAGTTGGATAGTGGGGCAATTAAAACTAATTACATATAAAATTACATAATTACATACACAAAGCCCTGGATTCTTCTGGTCTTTATAGCACTAAAGGAAATAGCTGACATTTCAAGGTACAGAATTATTACCCTGTTCCAAAAGAAGTATCTGTCATGGCCTGCTTGTGTAATGTAATGTTCTGTGAAAATGAAAACTGAACTCCAAACACAGACCTTACAAGTTTTAGGGTGAACTAGCTTTTTCTTAATGCCTTGGCTAATGAAGAAAAACAACACAAAGTGTATCAAAACTTTACATGTCAAAAAATACCAATGACAAAGTAGCCATGAGTAGGTAATCCTCATGTTTTAGAAAAGCATCAGAATTATCAGAATGCAGCACAGTCAACACTGTCTGCCTTAATCTGCTGCCACCTATTTACCTGTCAGTTTATACCCACTGGACCTTACATGAGTTTTATTTCTGGTTATGGCAGGTTGGGTTCAATGTGTCCTAAGATAGGAATTTGTAGCACGTTTATTCCTTTAGGTGTGGCAAAGAGACTTAGACTTGGTACTCACTGGTAGATCTGTAATCATATCAGTGCCTGATCCAGACACTCCTAAGAGTCTACCTAAATTTTCAGTCATTTTGAAAAGCGTTATAATTGGTGGCAAAGAGGGAAAGTATTGTGGTTTTCAATGAGATGAGTTAAAAAGATTAGAAGAATAACTAATGGTCTGTGTCAGAAGTGTGGAGCCAAAGGGAGGAGAATCTGGTCAAAACGTTGATTACCATAATACTTGGGTTCATCTGTCTGCTTACAAAGAAAGGTTGTGAAAAGGTCCTCATTCTCTAAGTTGTTTCAATTTACTTGACGGCGGTTACTTGATTTTTAACAAATTTAACGTGTTTAATACCATCTTGTATGAATGTCTTTGTTTTATTCTTTTCTTAGTGAATCATGAAAACTGCAACAGAGAAGTATTTTTAGTGTTAGGTCTCTTTTGACTAATCCTGAAAAGAAGAGAGCAGTGTGCACTGTGGAGATTGGGTTATTTTACAGTATTTCTTTCTATATAAAAGCCAATAAAACTTGCTTTTATTTTGTGTGTTGTTTTGTTTGTTTGTTTGTTTTCTTCTAAGGGGAAGATTAGACATATCGGCTGTTTGTGCATACAGTATGAAAAATATTCAGGAAGTCTTCTCCAAAGGAAACTACAAAGGACCTGTAACTGTAGAACATTCCCCTGTTAAGTGGATGGTATATAGGGGAGAACTGCCAGTTCCACGTCCTGGTGCTGTAAATACGAATTTACGTGTTCTAATTAAAGAACAGTCTCTGGATTACCTCTTTTTGGTAGCAAATAATTAGCTCATGTTTTACCAATATAAATGCAGTGTTTATAATCAGCGAAGAGATACCTTCTTTCTCATTCCATCACATGAAGGTTCCTAGAAAAGCTGCTTTGCTTACATTTCTGCTCCAGAAGAGATGTGGGGTTATTAGCTAGTTCATAAAGTGTGAGAAGAATAATGATTTTATCTTTTGAAGATAAGTAGAAATAATTGAATATTTAGAAACAAATACACCTTTTTTATATACCTTGGTGAGATGTAAAAGCAATTGTAATCATGTTTGTTATGTTTTGTTTCTAGTGCATCGATAATTTTGCCCGGAGTATTGGGTATAATACTTCCTCTGACTTGCCTGACAAAGTTTTGCAGTTTGTAAGAGATCACCCTCTAATGGATAATTCTGTAAATCCAATTGGTAATCAACCGGTGCTACTGAAGAGAGGTTCAAACTACACCAGGATTGTTGTAGACAGAGTAACTGGCCTAGATAAACAAACATATGATGTTTTGTTTCTAGGAACAGGTAAGTGCATTTGTTCTAGGAAAAGACACTATACTCTTATACATATTTTGTTCCAGAATTTTTTTCTGATACTTCAAAAAAATAAAAGTATTCATCAGATCTGTTTGAAGTTTTGCATTCAGAAGCTCGTCTTGCTAGTTTAATATTTTCATCCCAGTTAGATTAAATGTGTTTGGTTTGTTGGGCATTAAAAGGCTCTCTTTAGAAACTTTCCATATCAAAGGAGACTTGACATAATATTTGCAAATTCAGGGATTGTTTGAGGTCTTTTTTTCCCCTGGAAAAAATCGTTGCTTCTCTCTTATTCAAAGAAAAAGTAAGAATTGCTTTGAAGAATTAAAAAAATTCCCTGTGCCCAGGAAT
>NW_010543681.1:6927-11513 GCF_000687285.1 Phaethon lepturus
ACATGAATTATCAGGCTAAAATGTAACGCTATGTTTAAACAAGTTTATCTTTAGAAATAACTTTTCATTTTATGTAGATGATGGATATTTGCATAAAGCTTTCAGTTGTGATGGGGAAATGTTCATTGTGGAAGAGCTACAGCTGTTTCTGTCTCCTGAGCCTGTAAAATCTCTCCAGCTGTCTTCTGAAAAGGTAGAACTTCTGTCCCTCCATATGGAAAGTGACTGATGTAATAGCTTGCCTCAGGCTTTGCTGTTCTGTGTTTTCTTCTGGCTTTTAACTAGCCTCTAAATGTCTCATAATTCTGCTTCTATCATGTATTCGTTAATAACAGAAGCACAAAACATCTTCTTTTCTGTAGAGGAAGAATTTGTGTGTGTCAAAACATAACTGGAACAAGCCTTTATGTTTGTTAAAAAATTAGGGAAGGGACTCTGTCATTTTACATGCTATGGAAAGCTAGGTTTTTGTCTCATTCATATCACCATCTTATAAGATTTTTAGTTTACTGATATTGTAATAAATACCAGAAAATCTTACAATCCAAATTAGAAAATAACAGCTTAAAATCTCAGTCTGCTGTAAAAGAACTCCTTCCTGCATTTCTAGGGAATGCTGTATGTAGGGTCCCTATCTCAAGTTGTACAGCTTCCAGTTTCTGAGTGCCACCGATACAAGTACTGCTGGGATTGCATCTTGGCAAGGGATCCTTACTGCGCGTGGTCTCAGAGCGCTAATGAGTGTGTTCCACTGGCAAATCAAACTGGTCATACGAAGTAAGTAAAAAGCTATTATTTCAGCTGCACATCTGATGTGAGATTGCTTTATCTGTGCACTCTTAAATGTCTGCAACACAAAACTAGGATGATTCCTAGAAATGGAATGATACAAGCTGGAACACTTCTTGTCTGTGTTTTCATCTGTTTGGGTTTTGGGTTGGGTTTTTTTCTTTTTTTTTTTTTTCCCAGGAATTTAATTCAAAGTGTGAAATATGGGGATGCTTCCAGCTGCCTTAGTGAAGGTATGTGAACGTTTGTTTTAAGAAAGAATATTTTAACTTCATGCAATCAAAATGTTTGTTCAATTTGTGCTTACTGGAATTCTTGCGTTATAGAAAAACACAATTAAAGTTGTGTTATTACTTTTGAACTAAGACTAAAAAAAACTCACATTGAGCTGGTACTGTCTAATGTTCTTAACCCTCTCAAGATACATGTCAGAATACCTCTGCTGAGACTGAAACTCTTACTCTCAAGGGAAGCATGAATGTGACCCGTTTGAAGTTACTGCTGTCCCTCCGACACCCACTTTGCAGAAATCACATGACACATCAGATGTCCTATTAAGTCTGTCACTGCTTTAGGATGCTCTTCAAGAGTACACTTAAAAAGAAGGCTGGTTGTTACCAGCCATTTAAAATTACTTTTATTATTTTAGTGGGACTGGGAAATTAATTACTTTTAATGTAGAAATGCAGGTATGTGTGATCTGGTATTATTATGCAGTGACTTCGTAATGAGTTGCAAGATACATTCCTTTCTTCGTGACACAAGATGTATCTCTTACCTCCACTTACATCTCTTTAAAGTCAGAGTTGTCTTTAGTCTTGTATATTTTAGGCCGCATGACAAATGATAATAAGGCAGTCAGTGGATAGTTGGGGAACTTTTACATAGCTGATACAGGAGTTGTGCAGACATTAAAGCATTTCTGTAAAGACCTCTCATTAACCAATATAGAAGCTGAGGCATACAAAGGTAGATTTATTTATGCATGGCTATGTGTACAGGTGAGGCAAAATCAGATTAAAATCTGGAAGTCTTAAATTTCCAGTCCCATATTCATTCTGTTACACATCAGTGGGAATAAGGGCAGCAAGGTGTCACTGATAAGTCAGACCTGTTTGTAATGGGGTTTCTTTGTCTTCACCCCTTACCTGTTCATTACCCATTGTTAAGACAGATGAATTAAATTTTCTCTTTATTTGAATACATATTTGGTTATGTAAATTAAACTAAATCCCCAGTGTTCTTACTTAAAAAAAAAATTATCTTCATAATTTCAGAAAATAGTGTGAGAAAATACCTCTTTACCCTTGGAAACAATGTTCATCTTAAATGTGTTCCTCTGTCAAATCTGGCAAGCATAGTGTGGACGTTTAATGGGAGCAGACTTCAGGCCGAGGACTCTAAATATCTCCTCTATGATGGAGGAATAGCAATATTTAATGTGACAGTGGATGCAGCTGGATTCTATGATTGTCTCTCGGTAGAGAAATCCAAAGGGAAGGAATTCCTTGTCACTGTGGCCCGCTATGCCCTTTATGCCCAACAGAAGACAGAGGAAGCAAATGTTGTTGCCACAGCAAATAAGCATAAGGAAGCAGGAGCTGAGGGTTTTCAGTCTTCAGTACCACCTTCTTTACTGAACGAGGCAGCAAAACAGAAATCCATGGGCAGCCAAAGCGAGAAGCTTGTTTTAAAACTCTTGGGGGCTGGGTTTGCTCTTCTTTTCTTTTTCCTGTTGGTTTGGAACTTCTACAGGGGTCATTTATCTCTGCCTTGGAAGAGCAGAGAAACCAGCTCAAAAACCACTGGTACAGCTGGCTTGGGAAGTCCAGCACTGGCTACAGAAGAATCAGGCAGTGTAAGGAAGAGTTCAGCCACACAAACGAACATGTCTTGTGTTAATGAATCAATGCTTGTGAGCTTTTCTTAAGGAGTACGGCGGGAATGCATAGCAGTGCTTGCAGCTCGCAGAGCTGTTTGTCTGAGGTGACATGATGTTTCCTCTTAAGGAATGTGGAATGTAAATTTGGGTAGAAGTCAGAAATGCTGAATTGGAAGATGACAAGCTGCATTGTGTATTACATAGATGTGTTACGAGTGACTAGTTTTACAAGCAAAATTCCTTGTTTGGGTACCTTTTTGACATGATAGAACCATAAGAATAAATTTATTTCAAAAATTGACACTGATCTACTTTTTTGTAATGTTGGGGTTGCCCAATTACAGAAATTAATACTTCAGAAGCTAATAATACTTAGCATTTAGGGCTTTCACCTTCAGACTTTCTGTTTAATCTACAAATAGCAACTAATTAAGTCTCCCAATACCCCAAGAGGTTGCTACTATCCTCATTTTACATGTGAGGTTAAATTACTTGTCACTGACCATAGTGAGTATTGGTGTCAGATCTGGTGCTTTGTTAGAAATTCCTGAGTCATCTTCCTGTATTTTATCTTTCTCTTTTTTCCTCTCCTTTGCCTTTTTTTAGGCTTTCAAAACACTTTCTGTGCATTTATTTTTCTAATGTGTTTTTAGTGACCTTTATGATACATCTTCCTCTGTCCAAAAATGTCATGAATCAACTCTACGGACTGCATCGTTGTTCTGAATTTATTTCTGAGGTGTGGTCAAAATTCAGACATGGTAGCTCCTTTTGTTAAAGGCCATTGAAAGTTGAGCATTTTTTCTGAGATACTTTTTGCTTCATTTTCAAATAAATGTTCTCTTACATTTTCTTGTTTGGAAAATAACATGGGTTCTTGATCACAAAAATCGCTGAACAAAAGGCTATGCTGCCTCACTCTGTCTCTTGCCAGACATGCATAAAGTACAAAGTTGATGTTCTTCTAGATGCAGACAGCTTATTTTTTTCCAGTTTTCACATAGCTGTGGAAGGAGAAACCTGCTTGGAAATGGATTCTCCTGTGTAGAAGTCTGTACCAGCTCTAGCAAGACACCTGCTTTCTCAAGTTAAACAGGAATGCATGGAAATTAAGATGGTGTGCACAATATAGATACCTGGGTAGGAAGACCAGATAAGCAGCTATTTGGTGTTTTTTCTCCTGTAAAACATAAATAGGTTAAGCTTCTTTACATTGGAGCAAAGTCACAGTCTCTTCTTTTAGCATACCTTCTTTCTCCCAGGATCAAATTATTCTTCTGTTATGCTTCATAACAACAGATTCTTGTGTATTATGGGCAAATACTATAGAAGG
Source organism: Phaethon lepturus (assembly GCF_000687285.1). Taxonomy (NCBI): domain Eukaryota; kingdom Metazoa; phylum Chordata; class Aves; order Phaethontiformes; family Phaethontidae; genus Phaethon; species Phaethon lepturus. The sequence continues at coordinate 10,932 of NW_010543681.1, forward strand.
AACGTGAGGGCAGTTGTTGAACTTGGAAGAAGCAAATTCACGGATTACTGTGTCTGTCACGCTGCTGCTTACCAACGCAGCGATGTTTGCGCTTTCCATGGAATGATGCAAAGGTGGGAACGATCTCAGCCTTTCTAGCAAGGAGAAGCCATAGGCACGAAGTGTAGACAAGAGAACTACATAAAATGGACATCTGAAAATTAGAAGACTGGATAGCTGCTGGCAAACCGTTATACAAAGACCTGCCTGGCTGCATTTCGGTGATTGTATCAGTGCAATGCAGGAGCAAGATCTGAGGTGCGTATCTTGTCTCAGTTCAAAAGGGAGTTGGTCTACTTCCTTGCAGGGTTCCCTTATCTATATTCCTACTCCCTGTATGCAAATGGCTATATGGAAATTAATGATGGAGGCTGGATAGTGGTAAGTAACTAATAACATAGGAAGTGATCAAAATTTCCATTCTTGTCTTTGGGGACACTTAACTCTCTTCCCTTAGTGGAAGGAAGTGCAGATGGAATATAAAACCCCATTTCAGAAAATCCTCACAAGGCTACCAGCATTTGGTTTTAGTTCAATTCCTGC
>NW_010543681.1:11544-13634 GCF_000687285.1 Phaethon lepturus
AATGTGTAAAATAATTAGCTTCTAAGAGAAGTTGTAGATAAATTACTGTTAACAGGTCGATATGAAAGATACTGTGCCCTACTTTCAGTAGTGTCTTCGGTGCAGTTTTAGTCCTTTTGTCATTGGTTGCCATGCTGCACGTAAGAAGGGCAGAGGATATGGGGCAAGAGGGCTGCTGGTGCTCAGTGCTGCGATGGAGCCGAGGTAGTCCTTGAGCTGCTTGCTCAGTTGCCAGCTCAGAACAGCCAACAGTCCAGCACTGCTCCAACTTGCACCCTGCAGTGACTTTTCTGAGCATACACCAATACGCTGTGAAAACACATACCTTCCCTGTTGCTTCTAACATTGGTTCAGCTCGCTCCGTGCCAAAAATCTTTTGTGCTGACAGCTGCTGCCATTGTTTCAAAGGAGAGCATCACCTTAGTGTGCTCAGGATACGTCTTGATGTCACACTTAAAATTGGTGGCAGCAAACCATCACCCCAAACGTGAGCAGCAGTAGTGGGGACACTGGAGAGAAGGAATCGCACCTGGCTCAGTAAATCTCCGTTCTAACTACATTACAAAAACGGGTGGAGGTAAAATGCTGAAAGCGGAGCACGAGAAGTGGTGTTATTGCTAGTGTTTATACTGCTAGTATTGAACTCTGAGATGAATATTGCTAAATTATGAATGCTACTTCCACCTTTTATTGTAAAATTACTATTACAGAGCTTACTATTTTGGTGCAAGTTCTGAAGTTATTAACTCATGGAGAAATTAATGTGCAGAACTGTCTGGGATTAACAAAATCTCTCTTGGGGAAGATTTCCTATTAAAGTGCCCTGATAAGTAAGGAGCATAAAGGGGACTGGGATCATCCAGCCTCAGCACCACTGAGCCTGCTCAGGGGAAGCTTTGTGTTAGAGTAGTGGTGTATTTTAAGGCAAAACTGAGGTGCTTGTGGGAATTAAGTGAGGAGTATTGGTGTTCAGTCAGGGTTTGAGTGAACTGGTGGAGGAGGAAGTGCAGAAATAATTTCCTGCCAAAGCCAAGCTTCAGAAACTTTACTAGGCATGTTTGTATGAGAAGCTTGTACAGTTATTATCTGCTCTAAAAACTGTGAAACTTGTCTGCAGCCTCGAAGTTACTGACTTAAAGCCCAGAATAACTGCAGGCAGTAAAATTGATTCCCCCAGCCCACTACAGCTGATACTGGTCAATTGTGGTTTTTTTTCACAAACACATTAGAACAGTTGGTGTTCACACAGGGGCCCCATCCTTGTCCTCGTTACGTGTAGAAATACCGGGGTGGATGCGCATTGGACTTTGTCTACAGAACAGGATGCGAGCAGCACCCGGAGCAGCTGCCGTTTGCAAAATCTCTACTGCAAGCCTGTTGGATATAATGCTGAAAAGGAGCAGATGCGAAAAGATCCATTCCTGTTTTGGCCTTCTGGTGCCTTCACGAGGCCGGGCTACTGGTGCCTCTCTACCTTCATGGTGAAAAATGTGCCTTACACCTAGACTGACCTGTTGGGCGTCTGCTTCCAGCCCTTGGAGCTTGTTATACCTGTGCTAGCTAAACTGAAAAGCAGTCTTGTATAAAATGTCTTTCTACCAGGAAGTTTTTTATGGTTATGATCAAGTCACACCGTATCCTTTCCTTTGATGAACAGATGAAGCGCTTTTACTCTTTCAGTACAAAGCGCGTTTTGTTCTCTCTCGCAGCTCTCCTACGAGCCCGCTCCGGTCGTTTGGTGCCCTGGAGGTGCGGGTGCCAGACCTGGGCAGAGGGTTCCCCAGGGGAGCAGGGGTTCCTCTTCCTCTCCTCACTGCCTGGTTGTCAGCTGAGGACTGCCTTAGCTCTGGCCAGAGCGGCAGGCTGGGAGCGGCTGGTGGCTAATTACCCCTCGGCTTCCCCCAGCCTCCCTTCTCCCCGGGGTATTTTCCCGTTCCATGGCTTGTGTTAGTTTTCCACTTGTATAGATGACTTCACACAAAGCCACAACAACAAAGAACGCCCTGTTTCTGATAGGAGGTGTCTAAAAAGAAGACGATTTTTGTTTTCGGGGGCAGCCAGCGCCCATTAAAATCCCAGCGCTGTAACCC
>NW_010543682.1:0-32118 GCF_000687285.1 Phaethon lepturus
CCGCTCCCCTCTCGTCTCCCCGGCCCCCTGAGCGCTTGCGCTCGGGTACGCGGTGACTGCCCACGTACGCGGTACCTGCCCACGTACGCGTCGCCGAGGTAAGATGGCAGGATGCTTTCCTGTAGTCGTACGCCGCGCGTTTTCTTCAGATGAGGCGACCGCACGGCAGAAGCGGTGGTAGAAAGCGAGAGGTCAGGGCAGAAGAAATCGTGCTGTAATCGCGTCGGGCTGACCGCGTTACTGTCCAGTATTTCTTTTTTTGTACGATTGTTTCTTGCCCTTTTAGTTTGCCACGCCGTCGTAGTTGCATTCGTGTTTGGCTGATGTACTGCAGTTGCTGACCTTGGCCACCAGATACAGAAAGGATGCTGCTGTGGCGGCAGCGCCTATCTCTGTAGCTCAAGACTTGCTAAATCGGTTGTTAGTTTGTTAGAAGGTGTGACGGAGCAGTAAAATATGAGAGCTTCGTAGCCTTCCTTGTAGGAGACTTCTGTAGGAACCCAGTGATACTCCTGCATGAAAAGAGGGTTGGTAACGGGCAGGGGGACTTGGGTGTTTTAGAAAACTTACTATGACTTCTTACCAAAATTAAACCAAAATCAAGCAAAATACTGGTTTGGTTTTTTTGTTGTTGTTGTTTGGTTCTGGTTTGGTTATTTTTGTCCCGTGGAATTCATTAGTCTCTAAAGAAGACATATTTGGTGACCCAGCAATGATGTAGTCTTGTAGCTAACTTTTTTGTCGAGTGTTTATCATTGAGTGTTGAAAGGAATTTGGTGTTACTTAGTAACTTTGTAACTTATAACAGTAACGGCTTTGGAGATATTTTTTTTTCTTCTTTTCCAAGTCTGTAGCAGACATTTGTTTAAGTTTCAGTAGAGAAGACAAAAAAAAAAAAAAGCGAAAGTTTCCTGGCAGCAGGCACTTAATTAGAAAGAAGGCTGGGAAAAGTAAGACTGGCCTTCCTTATAATGATGTGTTTACAGAAACTTGGAAAGCAGAGATATGCATTGGCTATCAAAGACAAACCAAAGTCTGCTGTTGGAACATTTGGGTCAGCCTTATATTAAGGAATATGGCACTGCAGAACATACATCTAAAAATAGGAGCGGACACATTCAATGTTTCATTAGGCTTTGAGGTCAAGAAGCTGTTTTTCCACAGTATTCTGTGGCTGTATTGAACTGAAACCATGATTGCTGGGACCAAACCTTATATTTCTGAAATTAACTCCATAAGATGTATGACATATTGTACAGAAAGTTTTATGTCTGCTCACAAGTCTGTATGCACCAAAATACAGTGGAGTTGTGGAGTGGGAGAAGTTATGATGATGTTGTTAAGGAAGCCCAACAGTTTCCAGGCATCCAGAGCTGGTCTGTGATTCATTATGCATACCAGACAGAGAAGGATTAAGATGTAGAACTGATAACAGGAGGAAGGAAAAAAGACCCTTATAAAAAGTTAAATGCCTTTCAGTCCATGTCCATTGATTGTCTCTAACTCACTTCACTATGAAAAGGGGGCAAATACTTGTGAGAACAGGATTCTGAGAGAGATTCTGTTGCATCCTGCTTTTGGGTGGCAAAAAAACCCTGCAAGAACTGACTATCTGTGAAATAATATTCTGGTATGAATTTTCCTGGCTAGGAGGAGAAACCCTGTGGGAAAATGTGGGGGCAAAGGGATAAGAGTTTGAATAAAAGAAACTGTGAAGACTGAGTAGGAAGTATACAGATGTTCTTACAACTTTTGAAACTCTTAGGAATATGCAGGTAGGATTTTGTTGGAACTAGGAGTGCCTCATTTGGAAAAAAAAATTTCTCTCATCTTTGAGATAGTAGAAACCTGATAATCACAAAGTCAGAATTTACCAAGTTGCCATACACTGCAATCTGAAATAGAACTTTTCCTAAAATTGGAATGGTGGATGTGTGATAAAGGTTCGTTAGCAGCTGGCAGATACATGTCACATCGCTTTTCTTGTAGCTGTATGAGAGTCAAGCAAATATTATTTTTTTTCAGTAAAAAACTGTTCTGAAAATTTAAAGTGTGAAGTCCTAGAAAACTCTCTATTATCTTCAAACTGTTCTTCAATTTTTCTCCCCCTTTTTTTTTTAAATTTTTTTCCAAGAACAAGAGAGTTATATGTATTGTCGTGGCCAAGCTTGTCTTGCTGGACACTCATGCACCTATTATTGTGGGCCTGTTATTTTTGACTAGCTTGAGTCTACTCCTTTCTCTTTGCAGAGACTCTGTGATGGCTGCTACATGTAAAACTTCGCAAAGTGTTATACTATAGTAATTATTGGTTTTGCACAATTACAATTGCTGTAAAGAAATTTTTGAGATCTACAGTTCCAAACAACAGAAAGCAGCTCTCTATTCTCTGCTCTGCACTGAAGAATTTTTGAGCTTATACAACAGTTGTGCAGGGCATGATAGTCTAACCTCTCCACAAACGAGTGGGGTTGCAGTTTTGTCATCCACTTTGTGGTCTGTATGACTGCAACAGCCATTTCTAATAGCTATGTTAGCTATGTTAGAACAGCATGCCTCCATTTCTGTAAGGACAGAGTGGTAAATCTGATGAGTAATGTTCAGCTGTTGGGTTTTGGGCACTGGAAGACAAAGGGAGCGGTCTGGTTGGAAGTGACCTGTGGGATGCTGGTCAGCCCACTACATGGAGAATTCTTTCTTTCTCTTCTATACAGATTTTCTTTCTATTATACTGCTTCAAAATGATCCATGAGACACTCACCTTATTTAAACTTACCTGGTTCTTGGCTGGGCAAAGTAAACTCATCTGACTTGTAAAATCATGTATTTGATGGAAAATGATTGTGTTCTTCAAACAGCAAATCAATTTCTCAACCAGCTCTGCTTAAAGTAGCCGCTTTGTGATTTTACTCATGCCAATACTAATGCACACCCATGTGCCTGTGAGCAGAGTAGAGCATCAGTCAGTGTGATGTCATGTATATAAGCTTTCTCTGTGTCTATAACATCATTTCCTGTATATTATGAGTAGTGGTAGGCACTAAATTTGAAAGATATGAAGATAAAGACCTTTGGTTTTAAACAGCTGAGTTTCTAAGATGTAAATGTATAGGCAAGGGAAGTGCATGGGGTGCAGTGAGGAGAAACTGCCTGAACGATGAAGATAAGCATATGTACTGTTAGTTACACAATTTCCATACGAAATGGTTTATGTTATTGTTATATGTATTTTCATTTGCTGTTTACTCTCCAAGAAAGGAGTCTTCAAGTATTTGGGGATCTACTGGACCTTTACTGACCTGAGTTGGTGGCCCTAAGGTTTTATTTTCCCAACAAAAATTTTGAGGTTATGTAGAACATAGTAATTAACTGATAGTCCCATATATTCTTGAGAACATAATCATTGGCTGGAGATCTTTCATCCTGGGAATATTCTTTAATCAAAATATGCCTATGGAATTTTGTATTCATGAATCATCTTCCATCTTGGAAATATTCCTGTTTTCTCAACAGATAGCGTTTCACTTTGGAGTGAAGCTCCCACTCAGTAATAGCAACACTGAGCAATGATTTCATAGTGGTAATACATAAATTTGGAAGAATTGGGAAGGGTACAAGTTGTAGTATGCCCTGAAGACTCATTTTAACCTCTTACTCTGCAGAAAGTGATGAGGAGAGTCTTTTGTGACCACAAGTGTCAGAACTTTCTGGAGGTTTACAGATCATTTAACATTTTGGTATTCATATAAGTAAAAAAATAAATGCTTACTATGCCATCATAATTATCATAGAAGGAGAACCAATAATTAAGGCAGTTCTTTTTACATATATGAAAATGTTCTTTTACATATTTCTGGGTTAGCACACAAATAGAAAACTTAGGAAATAATTCTTCCTCCACATTGCTGTCTAGACGCTTAACATGGTCCTCATCCTTGAGACATTCTATCCCTTGCCAAGGCAGGAAGTTTGTATTTCCTTTATTGAAGCAGAAAGTGATTGTAATTAGTGTATTGTGTATGGCACTCCCCAGCACTTTCCTCTTCCACAAATTACAATAAACAGCATTTATTTTTATATAAATAAATAAATACAATGGGCTCAATTTATTGCTGGGCCTTTTTCTGCTTGGTGCACCTGAATGAGATGAGCCAAAAAACAACTGAATCTGCTTTCCCTAGTTTGCATAGCGTGCATATCTCTCCAGGGATGATTTGAGTAAGAAATCTTGGATTAATTAGATTATCTTAAATCATCCTTTGGTAGCAGTTATTCAGAATTCATTCCAGTCCTTCCCAGGACTTTCTTCTGAGACTGGGGAATTTTATTCCTTCATGTCACTAAAAAATGTTCCTCTTGAAATTCCTCCTTGAAATGTTATCAGTTTCCAGAAGATGGTCTCTATTGTATGTACTGGTCTAAAGTATAGGAGAAGAACAAAACAATTCTTCTAATTCTTCTTTTTGAATAAACCAATCTTATATCACAGTTCACTATGGAGTATTTCAAACAGAAAGTGGCAACGTGAGCTTGAGTTCATATTTCAGCCTTAAAAGTGTGAAAGAGTTATTTAGTTGACGAGTTGAGTCTGTGTGTCAGGAGCTGCTATACTACATTGCCAAAGTATCCAAGTTTTGGTAGATGTTCATAAAATGGCACATGTCTCATTTGTCCTTTTGGATTTGTGTAAAGTGAAGGCTTTCTAGAGAAAGCCTATTATTTGCAGACATGATGTGTCAGCCAGCAGAAATGTACAGGAAAAGAGTTTTTGGTTTTCATTGGCAACATGGTTACATTTTTTTCCAGGCTAAAGTGTAAAAATAGATTAAAACACAAAAATCTGTTTTAGTAATGTTGACGTTTACACCAACCAATTAACCCCATCAAATTCACAGTGACAAGTTAAATTCTTGTCTTGCATGCTGCTATACCCGTTAAGGCAATGTAGTACCTGAGGTCTATATGTAAACAATGGGAAAACATACGGAATTAAGTTTACATCAGTATTTAACTCCTTGCTTTCACAATCTCAGGCGGGATTGTTTTAATCTCTGCATTTACAAGAAAATGAATGAATTTTGCTTTAAAAGCACTAAATTTAGATGAAGATTCAGGCAGCTGGACTTAATTTTTAATTTGCGATCTAGAAAGAATTCCTCTCCTGTGATGAAGAAGAATCCACTTCAGAGAGCAAGAAATGCATGCAGGCAATATCTGGTGGGCTGGAGAAACTTCATTAGGAGTTCCTGCCTGGGCTTGAGTGAATGGAGAAAAAGAGTATGGAATATTTTTACTTTTTTGTGCTGCTTCTGCTACAGAATCATTTAAAAAGTGTGACCCCAGTTCTCCAGCCACACTGAACACAGAAATCTGGTTTAAATCAAGACCTGTGTGTGTTACAGCAACTTTTCTCAGGAGAGCTAACCTCCTGGTTTTAGGCCGAGCTTTAGGCTGGGCTTGCTCCTACCCATTTTTGCACCTTACTCACAACTTGGAAGCCTTATCCTTAAAAAAGGATCATTATGTTATTTCTGTAGTTGGATTTTGTCACCTTTTTTAATTTTTACTTCATGCATGAATTAATTCTTCTGAATAGGCTGAATCATGGTATGAAAGTAGTCACTAGAAACAGAATTGTTTCTTTCAGTTCTGTTTCAAAGACCATGTGTGTATGTACATGCAGATGTGTGTAAAATGTATGTTTCTGACTTCAAAGAACAGATAATGCAGAGTTTTTTAATGCAAGTCTGTTTCTGTGTGCATATATATCTAATGGTGTGTGAATATATATATGTGTTTGTGTGTCCATACAGAGCGTAAGTAAAAATCTGTATCTGACTCATGGGAATGATTTGTTTAAAGCAGCTATTAAAGTGCAAAACAATTTTAATAGACAACTTTGGCTAGCAGAGCAGATTCACCAAGGCAACATAGAAAGTTTTGCACAAATGAAAGGAGAGTTTCCTTGCGGAGAAACCCAACAGTGATGTATTTCTTCCAGCCCACCTCACTGTACTTATTTTGGCTCTGAAATATAAAGCCTTTCTTTTTGCTATTTGAAGGTTTCGGGAGGGCACCCTACTTTATGGCTGTATTTTGCGGTGACTGAAGATGTAGTGATTTTTTTAGTACAAGTGAGGCTTTGAGGACCCCAGAGGTGGTCATAATATTTTGTGGATGGGGTATTTTTATTCAGTCTGTATTTGTGCGTGTGATCTGTGTTCCCTGTCAAAACTTTTAGGGAATTAAAGGAAAGCATGAGTTACTTGGTACTGCACTACTGATGGTGAGTCTGTTGCAAGATGATGCCATTTACTTCTGTGCAAATCCAAGGCACCTAAAACCAGAATTATGTGAAGAAAACTTAAAGGGAGTATTGATATCCACACTGACAGAGGTGTTGGTGCATAGCTACAAATGTCTTTCAGACATTTTCATGAAAAGAGTGTCTGGGCTTCAGAAGTGTGCATCAGTATTACTCAACTGACAAGCCACCAGACTGTGTATTTTGGTCTTTAAACTGCAGATTCTTTTCAGTGAGGAGTCAGAGACTTTTGTGTTTTTTTTCCACAACAGACATGTTCCTCATGTGGCACAGCCAAATTCTATTGTATTTCTGTTTCTAAAGCTATCTGGTAATTTTCATATATCCATGATACCTCCATCGCCAAATCACATGTTTATTCTTTGAGATACAACCTTGGTAGCCTGTTTTTTAAGGCAGTAAATAGTTTGCCATACTGGTTGGCAATGTTCTAGGGAGGAAGTCAGTCTTGATTTCCTGTAAATCTTCATAGTTTTTCTATCTTTATAAAAATCTGGAGATCTGTATGTAGCATAAAAAAGAGAGACACCTCTTCTATCAGTTTCTGCAAACATATGAAATCCAATTTATAAAGTGGGACTACAGAAGTTCAAACTATATTGAAAGTACATTACGTTGTCTTATGAGTCTCTAGGATGTTACATTCTTTTATCTTTAGTGGCTTTTGGAGTTTCTGCTAGAGATTTCGAGGTTATTAACTGTTTAACATTTTCTGAAGTTGTTCATCAGGAATTTCTGGAAAATTATTGCTTCCATTTTCTGCTTTGTACTAAAATACCCTCTAAACCTCTTCTTTCTTTTTAAAAAAAGAACAACAAAACTTTTAATATAAGTTGTGTTTCAGGAATATTTGTGCTCATAGGACACAGAGCTTTCAGGGAAAAAAAGCCAAGGTTAGAAGGTGTTTTTATATATATGCAACTGAATTACATGAGTGTTGCATGTGTATTTGTCCACATAGATGGAGAGAGTGCCTATTAACATAAAGCCAAAATGATATGCCAGCATTTTCTCAAAGAGAGAATGAACTTCCAGCTGCTGACTCTGAGGTTAGTTCTATGGTTGTCTCTGGCCCATGAAATGCAGTGTCTTTAAGTGTTTCTGAGAATTTAGAAATAAAAATTATGCAACTGATTCTAAATCTCTAGGTTCCTGTGTCCCCATCGCTTCAAAATTTAGTAGTCGTGCTAATGGGTCGGTATAAAGAGCCAGTTAATGTCAATAATAACATTTATCTGAATCATATGAGATACCCAGAAAAATGAGCAGAAGAGACTGAAATCAGGATCGCTTTGCCATGTTCCCCTTGCTCTCCCACCAATTGTATGGCTGCCATCAGCAACCAGCTGCAAGCAACATATGAGCCTTCTCTGCAGCCCGAGCTGGAACATATTGCGGTAATCTAGTCTTGATGTCAAAGGCGCGTCATGTGGTACGCGGACCAGTGTATGGTAGAACCATTCCCAGGGTGGTGAAGCTCAGCGCTGACCACATGCATTGCAGTTTGCCCAAGATCAAGGACCTGATTTCAACTCTGACGAATCTTTTAAGGAGGGAAGCAATGCTTTCTGGAGCATGAGCTGTCATTTTAAAGGAGCAGGGTTTTGCGATTGGCTATTTAAACTTCAGCATATCCAGCTGGTCTATGACACCTCACTGGAAGTTTTCTTATCACAAACAATTGCAGAGATTCAGTAGGTTCACAAAAGTATCGAGAAATTCAGATCCCAGAAACGCACACACGGTTTGTTAAGACTGCAGTAATAAATCAGGACATTAACATGTAAACCTAAATGTTATAGTTATAAATTAGTTCCAGGTTCTTTTGCTATGCATGTCTTGAGATGAAGCACGCCATTCCTACACTTCTTACAAGAATCTGATTATTATCTGTGGGCATGGCTCTTTGTGTGGTGAAATGTTTGGTTCAGAAAAAGTATTGACATTTTTAATGGTAGATTTAGCATGTTGTTTTACTAAAAGGCAGTAAAATACTTCCCGTTTCACCCTCTTCTGACTGCAGTCTATTCCTACAAACTGCCAGGCAAGGCTGTTTCATCTGCACTTTGAACACTCTGCGAAGACTGTTTTGTAGTACTTCTGTAACTTTGTAAAGTTAACATTCCTGTTGGGTACAAACTTTTGACTTTTTTGGTGGTAGATTGTAACTAGAAAAGAGGAGTGACCAAGGGACAGTTAATTATAATGAATCACAGAAGAAATCTGTGGGCCACTGAGGCTAGTTACTGGTTTGCAACTAAAATACAGTGCTCATATTATGTCCTTTTTTGGATTAAGAAGATAGATGTTTGTGCTTTAAGCGTTAATGCCTACAAATGCAAAAGGCAGGCCCTGTTTACTGAGTGAATTCTTGTACAAGTACTGAATTAGAGGAACTGTTTGCAGTGCTAATATTTGAAGTAACATGCTCATTGATATAGAGCAGAGCAGAATAGAGCTGGAATGCATTTAAGCAGGAAGCTGATCTGTAGTAGATGAAAGTTTGGCAGGGTTGAGGGAATTTGTATGAACATACAAAGCTCTGGGATGCCTAATATTTTTACTAAGCACCCTCCCTTTTTCCAAAAGGTTTGGTACGTCTGCCAGAATTTCCAGTACTGGCAGAGCAAAGTTGGTTATGCAGAGAAATAGAGGATTGACTAATTAACTAGGATGTTTGGGAGATATTTGTAAGACATGTGAATAGCACCTTTTTAATTAATGGAAATGTTTGAAAAATGCCAGGGCTTCATAGAGGGAGTGATACAAAACAGAAGCAGCTTGTCTGAGAGATTAAATTCTTCACAGTGCCATAATTAAGTAACACTTAATGTGCTTCCGAGTTAGGGAAGTTGTCTCTCTGTCATCGATGGACTTTATGATAGATGAAGAATCACAGAAATCTGCTGTCAAGCTTCCGGAGTTACTGATGTATCTGTATCAATCTTTGTGGTTGGTTGTTGACATTATTCTCAAATGCTTCCTCTAATTACCTCAAATTCCTCCAGAGTTTTGTTATAGGTTGTCCACTGCTTTGCATGAAATTGAAAATGTCTTTGACAAGAATCACTTAAAAAGGAAGGAATCTACCAATATGATTAGTTTCTCAATTAATTGCCCTTCATTTTGGAAAATTTAGGGTTTGTTAAAACCACTGACCACTGGCAAGGCTTGTAGAATAATTGAAGCTTTCATATGTGTTTCACGGTTGGTAGAGGTAACTGCAGCATGCTGCATAAAGGACAGGAAAGAGGTGGTGAAAGAGCTTTTCCAAAGACATGAGACATGAAAAACATACTTTCCTCATCGGTCTGAGCAGCAGTTCAGTGTTTCAGAGTTTTGCTTTGATGCTGTTGGATGTCTACATTCAGGTCTAAATTTATTGGTTGTACTTGTAAATTGAAATTTATTGGTTGTACTTGTAAATTGCTGACTGTGCCTAATATTCTTGTTACCTGTTATCAGGTCTTGCATTGTACAGATTCCTATTGCATGAATATTGCACATTGATGTGCAGATTGGCATGTTGTGGGGACAAGGGCATGTCTTTAAATGAAACTATCATGCTTTTTGGTTTAATGAAACCATTTCAGTGCCTTTTGTTTTCAGCAAATATTAATAGTTATGCTGTGATAGTAGTATATATTGTCCAGTGTTTTTGAATAATTGCTTTTCTAATAAAATTCTCATTGAGGTGCTAGCTCTTGAGATTTATCTGTGGCATATTTGGATTTTTTTGTTCCCAGTAAAATTAGGATTGCATTTGCTGTTGTTGATGAATTTCCACACTGGCCTAAATACTGAAGGCTAAGCAATCAGAAATGATAGTGTTGTACATCATATTCAGGCTATGTCAAGTCAGGCTATGGCTGAGAATAACACAAAGTTACAGAAGTTGTCTCTAGAAAGTGTCAAGTTTAATTAGGTATACATCATTAGCTCTAAACTTGGCTGTTTTTGTCCAGACTAAATGTGCACAACACGTAAGTAGTTTGGAGTACCTGTTGTGGTAGTAGTCTCTATTCTGGTGTAATTTTGCGTATAGACTAGCTCAACTGATTCCTTCATCTCTTGTTTTCTAGTCCAGAACAGAGGAAAAAGCAGCGTTTCCAAACTGTATACTGTAGGCTAAAACTACTGCAGAAAATTAGTACAAGTGCTTGTTAAGCCACAGTTAACTAAGTGATACTTAGCTGGTATTGAAGGAGATACCTTCTGATTTATATATTTCTAGACATTTAATACTGTTATTCACTTGACAGTGGTACAGTTTCTTCTAAGGCTTCATTGTGTGAGCTTTCTCAAGATTTAATTTATTTTGGCTCGCAGTCTTCTTACACTAGTTTTGCAGCATAGAATGCATATTTTAATCTAAAATTACTATTTTTGCTATAGTTCTCCGTACTGAGAAGAGTTGCTATCTCTGTAGTTTTTCTTTAGCTCAGGCAGTCAAATCATTAAGTAGCAGTAACAAAGCAAGTTTAGACAGTGTGAACCATAAAAGACACTAGAATATGTTAATAGTATCTGAAATTGGAACTATTCTAAACATAGATGGATCTTTGCAAGATCTTGCCCTGGTCATTTAGCAAAAGAAGTTACTGCTTTCTTTTCCCTTTGAAGAATTAGCTAATGATACAAAATTCTGTATCGGAGACTTGAAGAAAACTTGAAGACTGGACAGAAGGCCTCAAGAGTAAGCATGTAAGTTAGTATGTACATATAGAAAAGGAGTTTTAGGAGAAAACTGGGCAATATTGTAACATTTTTCATTCAACGTCAGTATTATGAACAAATTCTACTGATGTTATGCGAACCTGCAGTACATTAATGTATGATGTCGTTGTTGGTGCCTACATTATACAGCACAAATGCACTGCAGAGTGTAACCCACGGTGCTGAGTCTCAAGAGCTGGTGGACATTGAAACAAGACTCGAGTCCCCCATTTGCCCTGTTTTTATTTGAGAGAAATCCTGAACACATGAGCTGAAGGAGCTGTGGCACATTCCAACCGATTCCCCAGGCTACATCATTAGGGGGCCAGTCCGCAAAATATGCGGCCAGGTACACCTGCTTATGGCATATGTGCTGCTTACAAAAAAAAATGCTCTGCAGATAACGAAGCTGTATTTTTCAGTAGCTGAAGTGATTTGTTTAACTCTTTTGTTCTGGGAATCCTTCCCCCTGCCCCTTCTTCCCCTTCATACAGAACCAGCAGTGCAAGTGCAGGTAGTAAACTAGAAAAATGCTGTCTAGGTATCTTCTACAACACTGGTAGCATTTTGTGCTTTTCAATGCAAAGGTACTTTGTCAAGAATACAGAAAAATAATGCTCTGTTTTTTTCATAGCTTCAATGGTCAATTGAAGACAGCATGAGTTCTGCCATATGCTTTAATAGGAAGGTTTTTCTATTCCAATTTTTGAAGCAGATGATGTCATTCATCAGTTTTATTTAAATTACCTGGATTTGTATGCCATGATGAGCGTTCCCTGTAGCCTGAATATTTAATTAAAACTTGGAAAAGACTCCAGGGACACTGAGTTAACATCCACAAAATATCACCCACACTCCCTTCTGTATTGGGACATCTTCCAGGCATGAAAGTTTCTGTGTTTTTACTGCTTAAATCTGCTAATGAAGATTGAGAAGAAAGGTAGTAGATCTAGATTTTATGACAGCTTTTCTGGGAAGAGAGTGGAGATTGACTCATCTCAATCATACTACCAAATGCTATAATCAGATGTTTTCCATTTTTGTCACTACTGATTGGTCTTAACTGGGGACCTAGTTATGAAACCTTTGCATCTCCAAGTATTTCTGTACCATTTAAATAAAGGCTAACACCTGAGATACTTAATTCACCTAATTACTCCTAAAGAGCAAACTAAAAATTGAAATAAATTATTAAAATACATGGATGGAATATTAAATGTAAATCTTCAAACTTGTTTGAATTAAGTTAAATTGTTAAACTCATACAAGAGTTGCCTGATTTTCAGAGCTACTTGTAACTGTCACTCTCATTAGTTTCAGTTGAATGTCTTTGTGCCTGAGCACATGGGCTACTGGTTTGAATTTCTGAATTCATTTACACAATTTTGGAAAGCTGTTGCAGCTTGTTTTTTCTGTGATAAAACAAAAAGATGATAGATTCAACTTGTACATGCCCAGCTAGCACATCAGTTCCTCTTGTGGCTGCTATATATAGTAGACTAACTTGCATAATAATAGTGCTAGGGTGGATGAGTGAGAGACTCGCAGTTGAATTTTTTCCGTTACAGCTCATTTTAGCAGATGTTTTCTCTGTTTCCAAAATGACAGTGCAACACTACAATAGTTGAAACTTAACGGAGAATTGTAACTTATTTAGCAGGAATTGTGTCATCCAGTCAGCAGGTTTTGGTGCAGTTTTGTTGTACCTTAGATTTGATTAATGTTAGATAAATACAGCTGCCATATTATTTAAAATTGTGTTTTGAGTCTAACTTAATTCCTCTGCTTTCCCTGACCGTTTCTGAAAAGTGGGCATTAATTGAAACCACTGCTAAAATAGTATTTTAGCAAATGAGCATTGGCTGATGCTAATAATTCTGCATATAGTTTTAGAATAAAGAAAGCATGATTATTTAGTAAGTAGCCAATTCACGGATCAACAAAAGTACACAAAGATGAAACTGGTCAAGTGAGTATTGTTATTTATAACTTTGTCATTCAGGCAATCAAGTCTTAAGTTACATGTCTTGATTTTTAGTAAATGAAGGCCTGTTCTGTGTACTTCAAGAGAGTGTGTTAATGTTGCACAAACACCCTCCATTTGAAATGTTTAGGTAGTTCCAGCAACGGAGGTGAAATTTACTCCAATTATTTATTTGTTGTACACGCTAAGCAGTCTAAAATCACTTTTCTCTGTTGTAACCTAAACTTTGGCTTTACTTCCATTAAAGACTGCACTTATTTTAGGGCAGTTGAATTATAAATATATATGTGAATTATGACATCAAGACCTTGTTTGGACGCTGCCATTCAGAATTAAAGTGGATATAGAAGTTCTTTCTTATCCTTCATGATTACAAACTTAAAGGTATGACTTCACAAACCCTACCTTGGAAGAGACTTTCTCACTGGCAGCGTGAGCTGTGGGAGGTCCATCTTTCAGGTGCGTGTTCCTGGACAAGCACCACCCTTCTGTTGCACCTGCAGAACCCTTTGGGTGGCTGCTCTTTAATCTGAACTAGTGAACAAATCTGATCTTAAAAAACAAAACAAAACAAAAAAAACCCACACCCTAAAGCCCCAAAACAAAACCACAAAAATTCCAACTAACAATCCAGTCAAATTCTAGGGTTACTTTCAACTTTTAACTCACTTGCCATTTCTGCTGCAAGGGTCCTAAACTGTTGTGCCATCACAACTGATGTGAAAGAACAGGGAAGGGCACGCAGAAGTACTTGGGAATGCTTTACTGAGTAAGGGGGACAGAGAATCCATGCTACCCTAAGACCACGCGATACTTAAATGAGAGTATTCACAGCGGCGGTGTTCAGTGTACTCCGTCTTACGTTTACTTGTTGCATACCTGTACTTGATTAGCATTTTCTTTCCTGAGAGTCACTTATGTAAACATGGCAACATTTGCTGTAAATTTACAAAGGTTGCATGTTGCACAGCTGCAACTAAAAGCAGTAGGAGCCACTCAGTGAACTTCTCTCAAACTTTTTTGGAAAGAGCAGAGGACAAAATGACCTACCCTGACTTTTTGTACTGTGGTAAATACAGTTTTGTGTTTGTGTGTGTGTGTGACAGTGCCTAAATAAATTATGCTCTCAATAAAATTCCATGCCAGCAAATACTGCATGCAGGCTCGAAGCAGGAGTTGGATTATTGCTCAGCAATTGCGCATTAGAAACACAATAACTGGAATTTATGTTTACATTAATTACAGCATGAACATAAATTTCTCTAGGCACTTTTATTCTTCATGTAGTACGTTGATTGCTAGACTTTATTGCTTTTCGTCTCTCAGTGTATGACACAAACAATCTTAGTAACAGATGCAAAAAATTGAGTGCAAGGACTGTCATTTTCTCAGAAAACAACTTGTAGGTCCACCGGGTTTTGCTCCACATTTAATTTATTTTTATTGTGTGCAATCAAGGAGTCCTTTTGTTTGTGATGAAAAGCTCAACATGTATATCGGTAGTGACATCTGACTCTTAGTAAGTGAATATCATATAATATTTTACAATAATTAACTAATTTATTAAAAATAATGTCATACTAGAGATGAGGGACGGTACTGATGGTACCATACAATAGAGGGTTTGTCTCTCTCTGGATCACAAAGCGTAAGCAGCAAATAAAACTGTGGTAGATGTTTGTGTCTCTGTCCTGCTTTTGACCAGTAGATTAAGGCCTCGCTTTTTAACTTGTAGCTTTTTTAAAGTTCTTAGAGGAAATCCCCTATCTACTGAAGTAAAGTCATAGGAATTAGAACATCATCCCTTGCTTTTTACTGGAATTATGTACATCTCACACCTATCTTTTGTTAGAGATTAGGCAGCTCTCTTGCTCTGTAGTTGGTGACAATTTAAAGGTAGATTTCGTTAGAGGTTCTCTTTTCGATGTTGTATCAAGAGCTCCAGCTCTGTGTTCTAGTCCTCTGCAGCTAACTACTGGCCTTATATGATGATCCTCACTGTAGACGTTGTGGACACTTCTGAGTGTTTAAAGCAAGATGTTAAGTTGCAGAGAGGTTTCCTATTAAGGAAAAGTGATGTAATTTCAGTGGAACACTGCCAAACTTCTCTTTGCTCATTTTATTTATATTAGCTGCATACCAAAGAAAATGCCCCATAAAACATGAGTGCTCCTTGCTATATTTAGCCAAGCTAATTTACTAATACCAGGAGATTATGTTTATATGCAATGGAAATAATTATAAAAAGATTTGGGGGCATCTGATTGAAATAAAACAGGTTGAACTTGGGAAAATTAAATACCAGATTTGCTCCTGGTGCATAGAAAGACTCTAGGGTATTTTTTAGCATTTATACTTGCAACATATGTATTTCTCTGCTGAAAAACATTGTTTAACATTTTAATTGAACTATTTTGCTGATTGTTTAAAGAACACAAAGTACAAGGAAGTTATTTACATCGATCTGAGTTTTTTGAGTTTTAGCAATGCAGATGTCCTCACATTTAACCTATGTGACTAAAACCAATCTTGCCATGCATATTCCAATCTGATCTTCTGGTCTGAAATATTTGCATTCATCTTCATATGGAATGCAGTGCAAGACTGTGCTTTTTTGTGATGTTTAAAATCAGTTTGGCTTGTATTTTGTTGATTACCTTCTGACTTTCCTTTAGGACTGCTTTTTAAATGAGTCCGCTTTTTAATGAGTAATTTTTTTTTGCCTGGTTTACGTTCAACTCTTTGTTCTACAGCTGATGGTGTTGATAAATAATCACAAGATTTCTTCCTGACTCTAACAATGTTACTTTATAATGCTGTTGAACAATTTGACCTTTTCTATTAATTTTTCTCCTACATGGTGACCTTAGCTGGGTGTGGTAGTGTTGGAACTATGGATCCTCCCTGATACTATGTTCGCCTAAAAGAATATTCCCTATCGAGAGTTTCTGAGTACATTTGTTAGTTGCTGATAAATAAGAGCTGTCATACTAGTTAACTACATAATGCATATAAAAAAATTCAGTATTTTTAAATTAATAAATGAAATTTTAAGTCCAGTGGGACCGTGAAACTATGTGGTGTATTATGAGACCTGCAGTTGATTCATGAGCTACTAAATTGGGGGCAGGGGGAGGAATTTTCAGTAGTGTTAATTTTTTCAGCATTATTGAGGACGCGTTGAACATTTTGTGTGTTTTCTGATCAAATCCGAGTCGCCTGTTTTAATTTTGAAGCCTGTGCTTTATTGGGATGGCTTCTAAAGATACTTCTTTAAGAGGATCTTCATAGATTCTGACATTTAGCATCTAATTTACACACTGTGAACTGCACTCTGGAGGATTCACTAACTGTCTAGGAGACTGTACTACTACTCATGTAAGTGAAAGGCTAAAAACAAGATGATGAGAACATTTCCCTATGTGTCTTCTTTCGACTAGGAGAATCAGAGCAACATGACAGCAAACTGAAGCGATGCAAGGCCAGAAGAAAAAGGCAAATGATCTTTTTCAGCCTATCACAAATCAAGTATCATCTCTTTACACATCTGGAGCTTGTTTTGAAAATGTAAAGCTATTTAGTATATGGAGGATTTCAAGATGATTGCAAGATTCTGTTGCTATTTCCAAGTATGCAGATCTTTTCTCATTCATTCTGAATGATTCATTAGGGAAGTAGATCATGCTGCTAAAAAATCATGAGAAAAAATTTTGAGTCAACTAAGGGTCGAAAAACATTTCCTGCAATTATGAAGTATGTTAATCAAGCTGGGCCTTTTGCCTTACAGATTCCTCTTAATTTCAAATACCAGATTTTAAACATAAGACAAATTTAAACAAAAGAAAAAATATTGGATCATGAGATGCCATTTCTAGTATTAGGCTCTTGAGGACAAAAGTTCTCCCTAGTGTAGAGGATCAGGCATAACTAATCCGTGAAGTATTGCCTGGATAGTGTACAGCAAGAATTATGTGCTATTAGTTCTTGCTTAGCAAAGTTTATTTCCCCATTTTTAAAACTAAGGCCTGGTGGATTAATTATTACTTAAGTAACTTTAATATTGGAGCCTTGAAATCCATTTGGAAAACTGCAGTCTCTGAAGGTTTATGAAATGACCAAAAAATGGACAGCTTCAGACAACATTGCCTTTAGGGCGTGAGAATGTAATTAATGTGGTAAGTCTAAGTGCATGGGCTCGCTAGAAACTTGGCATGCAGAAGACGATGACTGTAGGGGAATGAACTTATTTTCTTCCAAACAAAAATGCTAAGCAGCTCAGTCTTTCTGCAAATCTGGGTGCCCACTTTCACTGATATATGGTACAACTAGCCTGAGAACTTTTTAAATGTCTTTGCCTTATTTTGCCCTTGTGACAAAAATGACAATATTTAAAAATGTTCTCTGGTGTCTCTAGCTTTTTGACTTTCATGTAATCATTCCTTGTTCTGCAGAAAATTATCATCGTATTTTATATTAATTGTCTAATCAATTAGCTGACCTCAAATAATCCAAACACTTTTGTTATTGTGTAACGCTTCTGTTCAGTGCTGTGTTTGAAGTTTCTCCCTGAAATGGAAAAGGAATAGAGGGGTCCTTCAAATGAGAAACAGGATCAGTGTACTATTTAAGCTTTGTTGGCGACTACAGAGTAGCTTTGGTAAACTGGCCCAGAGGCACAAGGGTCATGTGGGTTCTAACACCTAGCATAACTATCCTTTAGTTCACAGTAGAAAACTGTAGTAGACAAGGATATTTCAGGCCGGTGTTTTCCGAAGACTGAAGCATGCTTTTCTAGAGAAGCTAGCATAGGAAGTGAGGTAGAAGGTCAAGTCATGAATTTTGGTATCCTAACACCCTAGGTAGCGTGTCTGGAGGTCACAAGGGCTGGTTAAGAGGTGGTGACAGCCCAAGGGAGGAGGCAGGGAGACAGATGAGAAGGCAGCAGTTAGAGAGAAGGAGGTCAATGAGTAGAAAAATTGAAGACAGACCAGCATTATACCACGATCTGAGTACTGCTGACAGGAACAGAGGATCATGTAGAATTTCACGGTTCATACAGGAAGAACCATATGATCCACACTGATGATGACTGTAGTGCTACCAATTTTGGTATTGTCAAGATCCCTCTGTCTTTGAAGTAACCTACAAGTCCAAAATTACATTTTTTTTAATGTGGATCTATAGGTTGTTTATTAAACGACAGCCAGGTAAGATTTTTCTTTTTTCTATCTCGGGTATTTCTGAGATAAAGGGTAGCTTGGAGTCCAAGTTGTCATGATACTTGAAGAGACGGTTTTACATACAGGTAGTGTTGACTTCAGTATGAAAGATACTTTTACATCTTATTAGCATTTACAACAATGGCAATAAAGCATGAATTATTTTTTTTAATTTCAATTTACTAGTAGTTTCCAAAATTAATCTAAGTACTTTAGTTTTGTTAAGGAAACTATTTGTATATATTGTGCACACTACTAACTATTCAATGTAAAAAGTTTTTTCAATAAGGACAAAACATAAACTGCTGTTAGTCAAGATAAACTGAACTGACTCTCACTGTAGGAATAGATAAACCACTTTTATTGTCATCCATTTTGGAATGTTCATTTTAACATTGATCTAAACTTAAGAAATAAATACGAGAAAATATAACTTGTGACCCTCAGATCAGACAAGTGCTATTTCTAGGCCAATATTCTTTCTCCAAGAGTGTCCAGTTCCAGGCTAAGAAGGTGCACAAGTCATCAAAATAATAAGTCCATAAAGAGAGAATCTTCCTTCATAATTGTCAGACAAAATGGGTTTACATCTTGAGGAATCCTTTTTTCTTTGTAACTAGCTTTTTACAAACTACCCTGTTTGTACAGGGTAAAAACTGAAGACAAACAAGACATGTTTGTTTTGTCTGGGAGGTTTTTACTGCAGGGCAAAAGGAAGGAGCAGAATTAATTAATTCTGGAGGTCAGCTGCGGTCAATCAAACAGTAAAATTTGTACTACAATATGTAAAATTGCTGTTTAGGATGGGTCCATACATTGTCTCTGAAAGTGTAGATGTTAAATAATATGCGTGATACCCTATTTTTTATATATTATACATCAATATGCTGTACACTTAAAAATATTTCAAGAAAGCCTATAAATTAAATTAAGAGATTAATTTTCAGCATTTTTGCTTAGCAAGATATGTGTTTAACTTCCCAGAAATTGAGACTTTCACAAAATACGAAACCAGAATCTCTTGTGGTATACACACTTGTTTTTAAACGCCTTCTATCTAGCTTGTATGGTTTAGTTAGACACCTCATGCTAGTTTATACATCTACTCTGTATGTATAGCCTACATTAGAAAGTAGTATGCAGAAAAAAGAGTGGCTCTATAGAGTGAAAAAAACATGCTGAGGGCATAGTATCTGCACTGCACATTTCAGAGTCACCGAGTTTGAGGTTTTGTTTTTTCTCTTTGGAGCAGCTCTTGTCTGCTTCCAGGGACTGAAGCCCATTAGTGGCTGGAGATTGTTACATTCGTTTCACCTGGCAGGAAATCACTTCATGTTCTTGAGAGGCTTCTTGAGGATGTGAGCTGGAGAAGAGGCAAGTGGGGACAGTTGGAGATTTGCTTCTAAAGCACATTTCTGGCCCAAGCTAAAGCACAAATGCAGATGTGTCCCTACTGTCCTCTTAGGAGAAGTGCCAGTCTGTGTGGTTCCTTGTTGTTGGCCAGTCACCATGTTGGTTACTCTTTTATTTGGGAAAAATTAAACTTGGTTCTTCCTCTTGTTTTCACTGGGTAAGAAGGCTGGCTCCTTTCACTGAGAGCTAAGCAAGATTCAAAACAGTTTTAGAGAAGGGACCAGCCTTTCAGAATCGCTGGCACAGTTTTTGGCTGTAACAAGTGTTTATCATTACACAATTTACCTGTATGATTCCTTCTTTGTTGTGTCACTGGACATCACTTATGGCACAGCTTAATTCAGGGAAGAAGTCCTTACTGTAGAAGTCTCCCATACTCAAGGTTACTTGATATATTAAGAAATTAATAGTACTTGAAGTGAATCATCTTTATGGAATGTATTTTCACTCAAAAGTACAACAGCAATTATTTGCTCGGTCATTTATATGTAAGGTATTCTATTTTAGCTTTTCGGAACAATGCACTGTACAGTTAGCTAGCAGTTAAAAAATGTTACATTCTCACCATAGAATCACTTCATCTATTTACCAGGGAATTTCTATTTAAAATTGCATGTTGCCAGTGCAAGAAGTTACTTCAGTGGTAGATTAAATGGGATGATTTCTAGAGCATCTTGCTAATAAATATAATAAAATTAAAATAATAGAAAAATAAAGATGACAACTGTGCATCTGCTGTTCAATGGCAGCACTGAGAAAATATATCGTACTACCTCTAGACGAAAAGGAGTGTCTGCTTTCTTCTGTTCACTTTTGGGTTTAGGCTAGTATAGTTTTTCAAAATTTGATATATATTTTTTTCTCCTCATATTTTCTTTGAATATATACCAATTAGCGCAGAATACAACCTCCCACATGGTATAGCACAGTCAGAGGCAGAAGACCTATTTGTCCATTTGCAGGCCAGTTCATTCCTGCATTCCAGGTTATGATTTGCTACACTTTGGGCCAATTCAGCTGTAAATTGGAACCTGTATTGCTATTAATGCCTTGTTGCAATTTACCTTTTAATAACATAGCACTTTTTGCTTCCTTTGCCAGTAAAACTTGTTACCTGTGTCATTTTTTAACTGTTACATCCATGACTGGATATTCTGTGCCCTAGTTATGTAACACTATTAAATTACCAAACCAGACAGATTTCTGGCTACCAGACTAATTCTTATGATCTAACCCTACCAGAGCTATGAAGTTTAACCTTTTTGCTAAAGCTGTATTGTGTCTTTACGACTTTTGGGAACAATGAATGTGCACCAGTGCACAATTTCCTCTCTTTCTGTACCCAAGCTAAACGTGTTATCTCACTGGTGCATGTTTTGAAAAATGTCCCTGCAGTGGTATAGAGATGAAAAATGGTTCCTGTCTCTAAAAGAATTGCTTGTGTTTGCTGAATACTGGCACTGTCACTACTGTTGCTTTCCTTAGTACAGGAATTACCTTGATGCCTTTGACAGATAATCAAACCATAATGGAAAATGGACACAGGTACAACTGTCGCTTTTTAGGATAGGCAGAAAAGTTTTTAACAGCCAAATTATAGCAGGATTTCCTTACAAGAGAGTTCACAAACAATGCAGATGGTTTACGTTTCTCTTCTGTGTGTATGAAGTTTCTGAGGCGGAAAGTCAAGCTTAGTTTCATAGTGTGCTCATAATACAGTACCTGTGTTAGCTCTCGCACCATCCTGTTTTCCCTGAGAGTGCATTAGGTTACAGTTAAAATGAATTATAAACACTCCTGTCTATTAACCTGAAATACGGAAAATATTATTTGTCATGAATCTGCATTTTTAAATAGTTAAGCTTTGAAAAGCAAGTAATAAAAGCCTTAAAATATTGCAGTTGATGGAGATGCTTCTTAGTTATGGCTCTGTAATTATTCAGCATGAGGATTAAATTGTAGCGACAACCTGAATCCTCCCTGAAGTCTGCTAGTATAGACAAAAAATATCTCTGAATGTTTGCAGGGCAAAACCCAAACTGGTGCTGGTTTTTGTTTTTCCTTCCTCCTGCCCCCAACCCCCAGTTTTTATTTTAACTGATAATTCCAGCCTTACAAAAATGAGAACCCTTGCAGGATTTAAAACAGTCTGTGTTTCTTTTTCACAGTATAAGGTATTGTTCAGCATCAGGAAACTTAATGCTTGAGTAAACGTATTTGTATTAACACAGCCTGAAGGCTGTCTGTGTGTTGAATACTTTGCAGGTTTTGTAAAAAGGGGCTTCTGTTCTCCCTTTACTTCACCTTCTTGCCTTGTCACACATGTAAATTTTTAACATTTCTAAAAATGAGTAAATATTCCTTCAGTGGAAGTTCGGTTGCAATTACTTTTGTATTCTGAGTATTTATTTTCAGTACAGCTGTTAATTAATTCACTGCTAGCTTAATTTGTTTACATGTTTAACAACTCTCAACACTTACTAAATCTGGTGGAAAACATTAAATTGTATTAGGAATTTTGTCAGAGTACAATTCCAGTTTTCAGTGACTACTGTCAAATTTTAGATAAGTTGGTTTGTGCATTTCAGTCTCTTAAATAGTAACTGTCAGAAGTTGTTTAGAAAAATGACTAATTTTCAACAGTACCATTTATACCAGTAAAATACAAATGTTGTGGTTGTAGAAAGCAAATTAAACAACGTGTTTAAGAGTTATCTTAACAGCTACCTGGCAAGTCTGCCATGCCTAAGAGCATGGCCTAAGAGCCACAGATGCAGAAGCACTGTGGATCTTACCTAGTGAGGGAACCACAGCAGCTCCCCAGCTCGCACCACTTCCAATTCTCCGTTCCTTCTCTGGCTACCAGCTATGCAGTTGGGCTGCCAAGGAGCTAGAGAGATATAACTGTATGTTATACATTCTGATATTAATAAAATAATAAATTATGAAAAAATATTCCATCCTGGGTTTTGTTGCATAAATGTCGAAGTATAGATGCAAATCTATCTAAATATATACATATAAAAATATATCTAAACACAGGTACTTGCTGAGGCGGCAGTCAGCGTTACCTGAGAAGATCCCTTGCCTTTCAATACAGCAAGATGGTGACTGTTTCCCTTTTGATAGAGCTCTGGCATGATTCTGAAACAGTAATATTGAGTTAGAAGCTAGGTCTTCATTGGAAGGTAGATTTCATGAAGGTGAGGAGTTGTTACCCCAAAGATTTTCTGGCATTGGTTTAAAATCTTAATTTAGAAAACTAGCTCAAGTTTCTAAACTTGTGGTTTATTGTAATTATTTTCATTCAAAATATTCCTGTACTTTCATTTCAGAGGTATGTTTAGTATATTGCTGAAGAACTGCACCGTCTGTTTCTCAAAGGGCAGATTGCTGGTAGGACTGTGAAGGGGCCAGTCTGCTTTCACTCAGGAATGACTTGAGGCAGAAGTGAGCCCATTTTTCTTCCATACATGAGAATGAGATAGATAGGACTCTTTCTTTCAAACAGAAATGGCTTTTCTTTTCTGTTTTCCATTTGCTCCTTTTCTTTTGTTAAGATCAGGAGGGCCAAAATCAGGAACTTAAAGAAGTTATACCTAGAAAAATTTATTTAATTTTGGTTCTTTATCTGCGGTGGTTTCATACATTGTGTTGTAAAACACGGAATAAAATTCAATGCCCTTACCACACTTTATTTTGTGTATGACTGATTCTCTCAAGGCTTGGACAGCATCCCCCTATCTTTGGAGAACCTCCCCCTCCAAGTCAGATAGTCTGGATAGAAAGGCTTCCATACGAACTTTTCTGTTTAAAAGGTACACAGACCAGGTTATACTGAAGAGTTGATGATTAAACTGAAAATATTAGGGTGCTTCCCAGAAGAGGGGCATTGTTCCTCTAAATAAATTTTTTATGCTCTTCACACAAAATACAGAGATGTAGGATAAAAATAAAGCTGGTACATATCCTAATATTGTGAATCTGCGAATGAGCCTGACGGAGAACTTCCAGTATGAAGGATTTATTGCGTCCCTGGAAATGCCATCTGCTGTAATGCCCTCTGCAATCCAATAGGCAGTTCCTGTTGAGACTTTCAGAGATGTACGACCATCTACCTGTCTCCCCTCCTCCATAGCACTGTGTCCAGGCACCTGGAGTGGTGGTTCTTGATGGTGGTTGTTACCAGTTTAGTTCTTAAAGCTGAGGACTGCTCTATTAATTTTCAAAAGAATGTGATACAAAGAAGGTGTCAGGAAGAAAGAACATCATGAAAACAGGATAAAAAGTTAAAACAGCCTATTTTATTCTAAACCAAGTGCATACTTCAGAACATGAATTCTTGAGTAACTATGAAAATATGCTTTATGTATTGGCATCCTTAGATAAGATTCTGATCGTCTCTGTCCACTATTTTCTCATATAATCACGGTGTTTTGCTGTTAGAAAGGTAGTATCCTGTAGTTGCCCACCAAGAAACCTAAGGTCTCTAGTCTTCCCTTTGAACATCTGTTTTCAAATGTTTCTCACTATCATTTAGCTCTGAAAGTCATCACCTTATTGAGCAGGTTCCAAGTGCCCAGAACCAAACCTGTGCATACAACTATTGTGGCAGGCCAGAAACCTCACCTCTGTTGCAACTCATGTCTGCTTCCATTAAAATATTAGTTTTACTGTTTGCATTTCTTCAACTGTTTTAGCATACCTATTAGCACATCTGAAAACATAGATAAAAATCTTGGTTAAGAAGATCTGGTATTAAAAAAAAAAAGTCACAAATACTGAAGCAGACCTTTTGAAAACATTTATGTACTGCTAGGCCTGCTTTTCAGTGAGTTGCTGACATTTCTCAATATTCACTTTACCCTACTTATGATTTTTTTTTTAATGTCTTACTTTTGCCATTCACTGATTGAATTTTACTAAAAATTTACTTTTAAGTGTTCATTCTTACATTGTCATAATTAATTATTTGGCAAAGCCAAAAACTCTGCGTGAGAAAATAAGTTTTATTCTCTATTGTTTAAACAAATTTGATGCGTTCCCTGAAAGCATGTGTGCTCTTTAAAACACTGGGATAACAAAACATATTTCAGCTAATTGGAAAGAGGATGTAATTACAATTAAACTAATTTTTCCTGTAATCTCATCCAAAAACTGAGCTCTTTTTAATTCCCTTCTTTGTTTCCCTACTGATGAGGGCAACATAACAGACCAAATCCCTTGTGTAATTTTGACTGCTGGGCTCTCTGTATCTGTGGCACAGCAGTGTTCTCGTTCAGGGACCTACCTAGGTAGAGCTCCCACTGCTGTCGGTGTCATTGCAAAGGAACACTTGTGAATTGATTATTCTTTTCTTTCTTATTTATTTTTCATAGTGACACATCCCTAGGATACGTCTGCTCAAGAAATTAATAAGTCTAGGGCAATATCTACTGTTAAAAGAATAGGTCTGAGGTGGATAGCGTTACTGTGCAGGCAGGGATCAGGCATTTCTACCACTGGAACGAAAATATGCTCTAAGGTCTTTCTGGTTTTTGCTACGTGGACTGATGTGATGATGATTATGTCTGCATGTTATTTTTCAAGCAGACACGCACTTGCTTTGTCTGGACCCTAAGCTGATCAAAAGCTTTGCAAATGGAATTAGTGCTGTCCTGAGCTAATAAACCCTGCCTTACAGGCATGTATATTCCTGTGGCCTCAAGTCAAGCTTAGTGTGAGAGCAGAGCAACCTCACACTTGCCTGCCAACCATTCGTAGACATAGCCTGAATCTGGTCTTTACTTCTGCTGGGACTGGCACAGCAGCTGTTCAGTGGCAGGCCCTGTAGTAGTACACTTAACCATTGACAGGGCCATAGATGGTCATTTGTGTTATGCTGTTGGCTGGGCACATCACCATGTGACTTGGCACTGAAAATAAAAAAGTCCCAAGACAAGACACTCTGACTTGCTTTCAGCACATGTTGGGTAAACACAGGACTGGAGACAGCTAAGTTTCTTCTGTATTCAACACATCATTTAGAATACTAAATTTCCCCCATTCTTTTTTAGCGTTAGCCTCTCTGTAATTAAATGAAAAAATTATTGGGGGTGATGAAGATGGTAAATAAAGTAAGTAGTATTTGTAAATAATTTTAGAGGCACCAGACAGTAGGTCTGCAAATAGTCAGTCTAAAGATACAGAATGAGCTGACAGTAGTAATCTTACAGGTCTTTGTCCTTCCAGTCAGAGGTGACCTGAAGTGTTTCCGTCATCAGCTAAAAAAGTCAGATGATGATGGGAACTAGAATTGTGTTGCGTTAGCCCACTTAGGGGAAGGAGACTTCTGTGTAATTTAGCAGAAGTCAAAGAATAAGGTTCAGCCTGTGTTCTATGGAGTGAAAAGTTGAACTGATGGGGATTTAGAGTCTCTATTGCCAACATTAAAAAATGAATTATAAAATTTATAAATGAACTGCAGCATTTTGATGTTCTTGTTGCTGATTTAATTAAAAAAGAAAATGCCATCTTCTTTTAAATACTGAAATATGTATTGTTGGTAAGATGATTGATGTATCTAGAATTGAACCATCTTTATGACAAAAAAGAAAAAAGCAACTGTTAAATATAAATAACTGATTTTTCAGTTTTCTGTCCTAAACAAGCTTGCTCCCGTGTTTCTTGTCTAAACAGTCTCCTTTAGCCTGAGATCATAAGCAGAATTATTGTCAGAAGACATTTTCTGGGAAATGTGGATAGTTGGAATATCAAAATTAATTTTAGAGTGGAAAATATGATGATACTACCATTTCTGATTTTGTTGCTACCAACAAAAGTATATTGTTGTGCCAGAATCATACGTTCATATGCCATGCATTAAGCAGACAGCTTCTAAAGTTTCTGCTTAAATGACTTAAATTATATATAAACAATGACACACTTGTATATAATAAAGTATTTATATATTAAATATACAGAAAAGGTATATGTGCATATGCTGAAACTTTGTGGACATCTGGAGTATTGAGATAAAGTTATGATTTCCAGCTGGAACATGACAATTTTTAACCAAGTCAGTCTGATGTATTTTAAGATGATAGACCACATAGTTAATTTTGATCTCAGTGTCATTCAAACAACTGTATTGTGGACAAAAAAAAGCCAGTGCATGGTCTGGTTTCCTTCCCTGCTAAAGATTTTGGCGTTTGTGGTTTGGTTTTTTTTTTTTTTTTACTTTCACTTAATTAACATTTTTGAGTGCTCCTGCATATTAGTTTTTTAGTCTTTACTGTTCTGCTAGTGAATGTCAGCATTTCTAAAAGAAGCTCTCATTTCCATTTGAGCTGATAGTACTGCAATTAACAGTTCCTCAGAACTGCATTCAGTATCTACTAAGGTATGCCTCAGGACCTACAGTTAAGAATAAAGCCTGGGGGAAAAAAAAAAACAGTGGGACTAAAGACATGGGGAAGCTCAGTTCACCTTTCCTTAGGTTACAAATGTTCCTGGGAGTCGTCTTCGCTCATCTACAGATACATGGATGGTTCTAACACAGAAGCTGGTTCCTAGTCTCCAAGTACCTCATTAAAAGTATGGCAGTAATTAGGTCTGTCTGATCGGCCCACAGAGACTATGGCAGAAATCAGGGCTGCAGTTGTCACTGGGTAAATGTCTGAGGCTTATTGTTGAAAAAGGGCCATTGAATGACATAGGCAAGAAATTAAAAGAAACCTCCTTAAGGACTTAAGCGTTTTATCATTACTTTTATTATCTTGATTGCTCCTTTAAAATATCCTAAGCATCTTCAAATTGTGTTATAGTTTACTTTTTTTAAGAATTGAAGGTTCTGTTAACTACTGTTATGCATATACTTTTTTTCTCCCCTTCTTGAGCTCAAAGAACAGACTCCTGTAGCAATGTTTTAGCTCTGAAGAAATAGGGCTATTCAATTCAAACAAATGCTTTGAACTTTCCCTGCCTTCTGATTTTCCTAGACCATAGATCAGTGGAACTTTTACCTCCTCCCCAACCAACGCTGCATGTCTGATCATCTTTTTGTCTATTTTTCCTTCCTACAGGGACCCTATAAAAATACAGCAGCTGCAGAACCAAATTCGTCTGGAGCAAGAAAGTGGCCAGTGGTATCGTCACCAACAGCAACCTGATCATCATCAGCACCCTCCCTCTTCTCCTTCCTTTCCTCCTCCCCCCTCTTTCCAGGAGCTTGAGTCCAGCCAGTTTGTCACCTCTCCTGTGCCAATGAGTATTCTTAACTCTCATACCTCCCCAGCCATGCAGTCTTCCAGCTCCTTCAACTATGCTCGGCCTAAGCAGTTTATTGCTGCTCAGAACATCAGCCCTGCTTCAGGTTATGTGACTCCATCTTCAGGATCATCTACATCTAGCCTTCCTTCTCCTATGTCTCCAACTGCTTCTCAGAAACAGTTTGGGAGAGTGCCTGTTGCCCCTTTCTCTCAGCAGTTTGCTCCAGAAGGGGAGTATGCCTGGTCTCCTTCTTCTCCATCCCCTCCACCCCCACCTCCACCGGTCTTTAGTCCAACCGCGACGTATCCAGTGTGCGATTCCTTTCCACTTCCACCTCCTCCACCCCCTCCTCTTCCCTCGCTTTCTTCACCTTCCCACAGCCTGTCTCCAACTCCCAGATTTCCTAACTCCGGCCAGTCTCCAGCAGCTTTTCTCAGCTCCATGCTGCCATCCCAGCCACCACCCATTTCTGTCAACTCATTAGGCCTTCCGAAAGGAGTGACGCCTCCGTAAGTATCAGCTAATGAGCTTATTGAGTATGACTGTAATGAAGACTGTAGTGAAGATTATTGCACTTGCTTCATTTTATACTTTTCTAGCGTCCTTTGCTGTTACCTGCTACCTGAGAGGGAGAGATGTGTGAATTATTTTGCAAATGCCTCTGTGCTAGAGTTGTGATATAGTTTTCTAACCTTCACAGAAGTGAGATTCTGAAAGAGTCCTACAGTAGGAACATAAAAGAGGAGAAGCTAAAGCCTTAAATTGAGGTTGATGAAAATATGAAAGCAGCAGCGAAAGGCTCTGCATGCCCAGGGTGGTGGAAGGAGATCCAAGAATACCCTTCTCATGACCCATTTTTTTTTTTTTGAGTCACATACTCAGTGATATCTGCAGTCTATATTCCGATTATGTCTGCAGGTAGAGAAATACCAAGTAAAGAGAGCATTGTTCAGAAGTCCCTATAGCTTTGTGATACTTAAAGTATAAGGTATTAAAGTATACACCTGACAACAAAGTGGTCATAACAATATATTGACTTTTGGCTAGGGTTTTTGTTCCGAGGAAGTTTGGAAAAGGGTTTAGGAGGGGATTTAGAAAAGCAGTGCATAAAAACAAACAGAATCCCTCCCCCTAACAACTCTGCATACTTGTTTTCCCCTTTTGTCTTCTCTAAAGGCCAAAATAGTATTTTGGAGCATGTCGGCTCCCATCATAGATCAGTTTGTCTTTCCACTGGCACTAGACTCTCATTCCATCCTTAGAGAACAAAGAGACATACTGAAGAACAAAAATGAGAATAGCTGTATCCAAGGCTTATTTATAACTTTGTCTAAAAGTTTGTCTAAACATATCTACGGTATCTAGGTGACTTGCTCAGATACATACCGTTGCAGTGGGAACTTCTGTTATTTCAGTCCAGGATATGAAAAGGAAGAGAAGGAAGAAAGCAGACAGATATCAAAGTAATAAATCATGCATATGCTTTAAAAAGCATTTCTTTATCTTGATTTCTGTCATATGGCTCATTATGGAGTCTGGCCATAAAATAGATTTAGGAGAAAAATGAATAAACAGTACAGTTTGCCCTTGCACTCATAATAGTTGTGATTTGCTGTCTTACTGTGTCCTTTGCACTGGCTGAGTTTCTCTATTGATACTGACTGCTGAAAGTTGCATGATTAATTTACTGACAGCTTGACAGGTAAGCACAGCCCTCAAAAACCTGCACTTACCCCCGATTCTTCAGGAAAGGCTGTAGTGCAGCTACATAGTTCTGGATGGGAACTGGATTCTCTTTCAAGGTCCCTTCTGTGTGCTCTGAGGGTGACAGCAGCAGCTCGAGACCCTGCTGTGGCCCTCTGTCCCTGTTATGCTACCTTCACGCATACATGTTCTCTCTTGAGGCATTAGCTGTGTTCTTCCTCATTCCCTTCGATCTTTGGAGAGACACCTCTGCAAGGATGCTTCCCCCTTCCCCATGCCCCTCGCTTCCCCAAGCCCAGCAGCCAGGTTGGGTGTGCACGTGACGGTGTGTGTCTGTCCCACCGGGACAAGGTAGCAGCCTCAGGCTCTGGGCTGAGGATGAGCTGGCTGGCTGTTTGGCCTGCATTCCCTCAGGAAATGTAGTCCAGATGGGAGCTGGATCATGTTAACCATAATGAATATGTGTGTGTATAATTTATGTGTGTATATATATACACATATGTGTGTGTATATATCTATATATATACAATGAGCATTTGTCATCTGAATTATAACATTAAAACATGGTAAAAGATGTACTGTGTGATGCAAAAAACCCCGTCTATTTTTATGAATCTTTGATTCCAGTTTCTCCTTTGCCTCTCCTTTTTGATTTCACTGTGTAGGTTACCAATGTCTGGTGTGTCTTGCTGAGTAAACCATTCTGTTTCCCATCATTCTCATACCACTCCTGAGCAATTCTTCCCTTTGCCTGGCTTCCCCCCACTGCTTTTGGTCTTTTCTGCTTTGTGCTATAGTCTCAGTTCTTTTTTTCCTTCACCTTCACTTTTTGCTTCTTTTCCCTTGTCTTTTGCTCCATCCTCATAAATAGTCTTTTCTTGAACACATTTGTCTGTCTGAGATGTTGTAGTTTTTGAGCCACTGACAGTGTTTTTCTGTGACCTCAGGCTATACTCTCACCATGATCTCCAAGATCCATTGATTGAAAAGGATGCTACTGTTTCTTGACTCTCTGCTGTACAGACTGGGTTCATTGGAGCATTTTACAGTTTTGTTTCAGCTCAGCATCTAAAATGCTAGTCAAGCCATTTAGCTTTGTCTCTGCTTTTTGATGAGTCATATAGTAGTGATACTGAGAGTATGGTAGCGGGTTGCTGAAAGTGAACTAGGCAGAGTTTGAAACACCTTTCATGGATAGGAGGTACATTTTTTACTAGAGACTCCAAATACCATGTTTGAAGTGGTAGGATTTCCTCTTTAGACAATAACTTTATGATTTATTATTCTATTTTAACATTAGTGGAAGTAGAATTAGACCTGTCATTGCATTTAGATACTTCAACAATTTCGTATCAAGTGCTTCTAGCAGATAAAATGTTCTTGAAACAGTTTTCCTGTCTGTTTTCAATGTTTTCATGGCTCCTTTCTCTTGCCTTGTCTTTTTTGTGTATTTCAGGGTTGGTAATTCACTGTTCATATTATATGGTCTTTTTACCACGGTTATTTACTGTCTTCTCTCCCAGGCATGGGTACTGTGACACTGATAGCCAAATATCTGAAAGAAAACAGTAAATATTTAGCCTTGTCAGAGTCTCTTGTAATTAACAAAAAACAGTGTTTGGCAGAGTAAGAAAATCTGCAATCTATTTTTATAAGTTATACATCTTGATATACTGTGGAATTTATCGAATAATTTTTAATTTTTCATACATTTCAATGATATTTTCGTTACTACATCTTAGCACAATTACAGAGCTGCTCCTCAGAATCAGTACTAAGTAGGCATCATTCTTATTTTCTTCAGACTGCTTTTGTGGTAGGAGCAGAATAAAGGTAAAGTAATAAGCATTGCAGGTGGAGATAATATTTTTTGGAGATGTTCAAAGGCAGCATCAGTGAAGTTTTCTGTAAAATAGAAGACGCAGTGGTTGTATACAAACCAACAGTCTTCATTTCTCCTCGTGGAGTCAGACCTTCCCTCCCTCAGCTTTCTTCAGGAATTTCCTTCCCAGTGTATGTATCATCTTTGTTCTACTTAAAAGAGAAATTAATCCAAGGAGGTGTTGTGCCTCTTGTTACATAAGAGGTCGGACAAAACATTTCTAATTCTCTCTTCCATCCCTGTACTCTGTGAGGCCATGAGCAGTAAATACCATGCTAATGTTTCAGCTAAGTTGACGTTTTCCTTGGTTTTGGACCCCGAGACTCCACAGAAGTGACAGCATTATCTAAACCAGTTGGATCAAACTAATTCTTTCCAGCTGATAGATTTGGAAACATTGCACTGGGGTGTTTTTGTTTGTTTGGGGTGGGTTTTTTTGTTGTTTTTTAACAACACGTAGTCTTACAGCCTTGCCTGAATCGTGGGAATAGCTACTTGTGAATATACTATGTTTTATTTGGACATCTGAAACATGGAAACAGCTTTGTGTCATTAATACTTACTAATTCGGTCTTCGGGGCCGGTCTTGTTCAGAATCTTTATTGATGATCTGGATGAGGGAATT